>NC_090731.1:149052486-149084986 GCF_036898095.1 Palaemon carinicauda
GATAAATCCTGGACCATCTGTTCCAGTCGAGGGACATTGCGTCCACTGCTTCCGCTAAGGGGTCCTCGTACGGGGACACGTACAGGGGCAACTCCTTGTTGTCTTTCGTCTCAAAGAGGTCTATCTGCAGTTCTGGGACTTGATTCAGAATGAAGGAGAATGATCCTGCGTCTAAGGACCATTCCGACTCTATCGGTGTGAACCTGGATAGAGCGTCCGCTGTCACATTGCGGACTCTTTGAAGGTGAACTGCCGACAGGTACCACTTCTTCTTTTCCGCCAATCGGAAAATGGCTAACATCACTTGGTTGAGAGGTGGTGACCTCGACCCTTGTCGATTCAAGCATCTCACAACCACCTCGCTGTCCATCACCAATCTTATGTGGATTGAGTGACGCGGGGAGACTTTCTTTAAGGTAAGGAGCACTGCCATAGCTTCTAGAAAGTTTATATGAAAGGTCCTGAATAGCTTGGACCAAGTCCCCTGGACTTTTTTCCGATGAGAGTGACCTCCCCATCCCTCCTTTGAGGCGTCTGAGTGAATCGTCATCGACGGGGGAGGTGGCTGAAGAAGAACCGACTTCTTTAGATGTCTGGCTTGGGACCAAGGTCTGAGAAGAGTACGTAGCCGAGGCGGCACTGGTCTTCTCAGATCTCTTCGCGCGTTTGATGCATACCTTCTCCAAACTCCGGTTGCATCCTTTAGCTGTGCTCTTAGCACTGGGTCTGTCACTGAAGCAAACTGGAGAGAGCCTAGTACCCTCTCCTGTTCGCGTCTTGATATCCTTTCGGAATCTAGAAGTCTCTTGACAGAGCCCGCTATCTCCTTCCTTTTCTTCGTCGGGATGGAGAAACTGTGTGACAAAAGGTCCCAGTGGATTCCCAGCCACTGGAACTTTTGGGATGGAGAAAGTCGAGACTTTTTTCTGTTGATCTTGAAGCCTAGGTACTCTAGGAACTGGATCACATGACTGGAAGCTTGCAAGCATTCGGTCTCGGATGCTGCCCACACCAGCCAGTCGTCCAGGTAGGCTACTACCTGAATTCCCTTTAGGCGTAATTGTTTGAGAGCTGCGCTCGCAAGCTTCGTGAAAATCCTTGGGGCTATGTTTAGCCCGAATGGCATGGCTCTGAAGGCGTATAGTCTCCGTTGTAGCCTGAACCCTAGGTAGGGGGAGAGTCAACGGTTGATTGGAATGTGCCAATAGGCGTCTGACAAGTCTATAGAGACTGAGTATGCCCTCTTGGGCAGTAAGGTCCTTATGTGTTGCAGTGTTAGCATCTTGAATTTGCAATTCACTATGAACTTGTTGAGTGGCGACAAGTCCAGAATGACTCTGAGCTTTTCCGAGTCTTTCTTGGGAACACAAAACAGCCTCCCTTGGAATTTGATGGACTTCACCTTTCGGATCACCTTTTTCTCCAACAGTTCTTGAACGTACTCCTCCAAAACGGGGGTGGAGTGTTGGAAAAACCGAAGGCACGGGGGTGGAGTGCTGTACCAGCTCCAGCCCAGTTCATTCTTGAGTAGGCTTTGGGCCCAGGGATCGAAGGTCCAGCGATCCCAAAATTTCATCAGTCTCCCTCCTACCGGTATCGTTTCACTTGGACTGCCGTCCTGAGGTCTTGCCTCCCTGACCACGACCACCTCTGAATCCCCTTCCCCTTGAGGGGCGCCTAGACGAGCCTCTGGCTGCTCCTCTAGGTTTTGCACGAAAGGAAGAAGACTGTCCTTCGAACGTTGGGGTGAATGTGGTTGACTGACCTGGCACAGCCTGGGGTACCCACTGAAAAGTAGTCGGGGTTTGTGCCACCATCTGGGGCACTGGAGGCAATGGCAATTGCAGTTGCTGTTGCTGTCTATAAGGCTTGGCTGGCCGAGACGGTAGCCTAGTCCTCATATTCTTCCTCTTTGGTTGAGGACCCTCATCCGGGGAAGATTTTCTTTTGATAGCCAGGCCCCACTTCTGGAGAAGGTTTCTATTCTCCACGGCGGCCTTATCAACAACCTCTTCGACCACATCGGTAGGGAAAAGGTCTTTTCCCCAAATGTTGGAGGAGATTAACTTCCTTGGCTCGTGTCTCACCGAAGCCCCGGTGAACACGAACTCCCTGCAAGCTCTCCTTGCCTTGACGAAGCCATAAAGGTCCTTCGTCACTGTGGCTAGGTGAGACTTAGCCACTACCATGAACATTTCATGGACCTTGGGGTCACTTGCCATCGTCTCAAGAGTAGTCTGATGAGACATTGAGGCAGCCAGTCTTTCTTTTGTCTCGAACTCTCTTCGTAAAAGAGAGTCGGACAGCTTGGGGAGGTCCTCGCCGAATTGCCGTCCGGCAATATCAGCCTCCAACTTTCCCACTGAGAATGTCAGATGGACATCCTTCCAGTCTTTGTGGTCCATAGGCAGGGCCAGCGACAAGGGTTTACACTCCTCCAGGGAGGGGCAAGGCTTGCCGGCCTCGACTGCCTTTAGGACAGCCGCAAACCCTTTCTGTAAAAAGGGGAAGGCTCTATCAGGAGAGGACACAAAAGAAGGGAGCTTCTTGCTCAATGCAGCTACCTTCGAGTTAGAGAAGCCCCTCTCTTTCATCGAGGATGAAAGTAGGGCTTGAGCCTTAGCGTGGTCCATAATAATGACCTCCTTCGGCTCTGTCTCCTCCCTTGAAGCTGGTTCTTTTCTCAGCCGGACATAGCAGTCCGGATATGATGCCTTGCTGGGCCAGAATTCTACCTCCTCTAGGGGAACTGAACCCAGCTTATCCGAGATGACGATCTTTCCAGTCGTCATCGGCATGTGCTCAGCATACCTCCATGGGTTAGCATCTGAGCATATGGGAAGGTCTTTCACATTGAGCCTTTTCCAGGGCCCATGTGATTCTGCCAGGGACAGCATACGCAGTTCCATTGCAGCCGCCTTCTCCTGATTCTCCTTCTGCATTTGTTGGATCATTCCAACAATCGAAGAGAGGGCCTGTCCCTGTTCTACTGGGAGACCAGCCGATGTTGAGGGAATAGGCTCCGGAATCTGAACCGGAGTAGCCGACACCTCGTCGACCTCATCCTCTACGACATCCGGGGTTTGAACTTCATCCTGACCTTCTGCCAGGAGGTCTTGTTCCAAACGTTCGTCCAGGTCAGACATCCTGTCATCTAACTGGATGTCTTGCATCGCAACTGCGACTTCCACGTCCACCTGGACTTGATCTTGAGGGATCTCCTCTTGAGGCTGGGGAATCACTGCATCAGCTGATGCCTGGGGAAAAAGATACGCCCTCATCTTCTCACTTGGAAGATAAGGGCCAGAGGTGTTCTTCTTGAAGCCCCTTACCTAAGTACGAAGCTTTTCCCTTGCTATATCCCTTGATTCCGCCGTTCTAGGGGAATCAAAAGCCTCAGTAATCAGGTTAGTGCATACAGTACATACCTGAGGGTCCCAATACTGGAGATCAAGCTTGGAGACAGCGCATGCTGCGTGTCTCCTACAACACTCATGTCCGCAGAGGTTCTTGCTGCGGACATTGCAGAAAACATTTCCGCACTTCGGAGGGTCCTCCTGTAAAGAGAAGAAATTTCCATGAGTATCAAGTTAACTATGTATCACTGGATATGCATTGTATAGCATAACAATTCATAAAGGAAAGACACACACTTGTGTTTCCCTCACAACCCATTGTTGCAGCCTTCCAGATAATAAAATCAAAATGGTCTATCTCTTCTAGAGTAACCAATGCAAGGTTTCCAGAGGCAACAGGTGGAGCTCACACCTAAGCAATGATTTTAAAATCCTGGATATTAGACAGGGAAGAAATCAGCTTCCTATCTGAGGGCAACATCAAAGGGATGTGCAAGAAAACACAATAGTGTTAGAAGATACAGTGCTGTACCAAAACCCTTACTATAGTTTTCTTCTTACTGTATATGCTATACAGAAGAATACTAGTACAGTATAGGGGGATGTGTGCCGGCCTGCCTTTGCCGGCCGGCACACACCACAACTAGCTTTAAAGTATACTACTTAACAGCTATAGGGCGGCAGCACTCTGGTTCAAATGCCTGTGCCGGTCGGCAGCAACTGCCGGCCGGTAACAGCCAGTGTTGGCCGGCAATGGCTGCCGGCCAGCAACTACACAAGGTAGTACCCAGCTGCCAGCCACACTCTTGGTGACCGGCAGACAAGGACTGACATAAGCCGGCCGGCAAAGGTACAAGACCGATGCCAGCCGGCAGCAAAAGAACCAGAGGACTACACCTGCCCGGCAGCCGGCCTCATAGGCCGGCAGCCGGGACAGGTACAGCACTAGAAGAAAAATAGAATGGATGCCGGGATAAGAGTGTACACAACCTCCAAGCCCGGCAACCGAAAGAGTGCATATAAGGAAGGGGAGAAACTAATTCAGGCTTCTTTGACCAATGCCGTCCGGCTCTGCCGGCAGGCATGGATGAGGGACCAAGAGAGGTCCGGGCAGCACTCGAAAACATAAGACCCTTGCCGGCCGGCAGAGCTGCTGGGTCAATTCCACATCCCAACCTATACTAGGTCCAGAAGTAGAACGACGTACAGTACAGTAAGACCCCTGCCGGCCAGCTCTGCCGGCCGGCAAGGGGCTGACTCAATTCCACATCCTAACCTATACTAGGTCTAGATGTAGAACGACGTACAGTACAGTAATGGCTAGGCCATTACGGAGATAGAGGGGGAAGGGACAAGAGGGTCCTGCCAACCTTGCTTTAGTGACAGATCACCCGCAGCCAAGAAACTTATCTTAGCCTAAGGGAGATCTAAGGGGAAAGGCCAGCAATACTTGCCAGCTTCCAGAGCACCAAAGCAAGGAAGGCGTTGCTACTCCCAAGGGAAGAACTTATCCTCCCCCGAGAACAGCAACAGGACTAGTCTGGTAGATCACAAGAGAAGGAATCATAACTACAGAAACCTTCGGTAGTGACCTAAGGGAGCTAAGCTCCCTTTGTATGTGTTAGGTCAGCGAGGGGGACTCAGCCCCAAGCCAGACAACACAGACTCAGACTAAAAACTCTGTTGTTCTGTCCCTCTTGAACCATAACTACAGGAACAGGAAGGTACAGTAACACCCTAGTATAGTTTTATCGAAAATAAATTCGGAAAAAACCACTTAGGGATAAGCCCAAGGCTTAAACAGAGGGAAAGGGATTGCATACCTTCTCCGAAGAAAAGAAAGCAACCGGGGAGTATGATAAAGTATACTAAGGCTCCATAAGCAACTAGCCTAGGCACCAAGAGAATCGATTACCTAATTCACCGAAACTCACACGTATACAATCTTGGAAATATTCCACACAGTCTAAAATGTATAAAATATAGCCTAAAGCTTCAATAAAATTTTAATTACACTCGGAAAAACCAAAATCATGCATGAAGTACTAGGACCAAACGACTAGGCTACATGGCCTAGCGTAGGCCAGAATGGCGAATACTTCGCCAAATAATACTAAGCACGAAAGGAAATCCTATGTAATGCTAAATAGCTAAAATTTATTAAAGCAAAACAACCAGGAATGTCGCTCTGACTAACTAATTTATACCTAGCGAGCGACAGTGTCCAGGACACCTCTGGTAGGCTACGGCTCTTGTATCAAAGATTAATCCTATTAATCACTCAAAATTTAACCAAGAGCCTACATTTATACATAACAGACACTATACTCAACTTATCAGAGGCCAACGAAGACGGAGAAGCCATGAAAAGCCGAATAAATCCAAGATTTGCGAGAAAAACAGGAAAAAACACCGAGTTGTTAAGCTACGCAAAAAGGAATACAGATGGCGCCAGGATTGGCGCCAGGCACGCATACGAATCGGGGGATAGGGAAGCCTTGGGAGCGGCTCCCCTTTTTCTTTCCCGAATTCGTATCTTGCCAATCACCTCCTACGAGACGAAATCTCTGTCCAGGATGTAGATTGCCATGTGACGTGTCTAGAATACGTCCTCTGATATGTCGCGATATCCCTTTCACGAGGGATACTCGCTCCAGGAGTTAGAATTCTGGTACCTTAAGGTAAATTCTCTGGGAATATCGCCGTAGTTGTAATATACCCTAGGAAGCTACCCTATAGGAACTTCCATCAGGACGACATGGCTTGAGCCCAAAAATATATATATATATATATATATATCATACATACATTTATATATATATATATACATACATACATTTATATATATATATATATATATACATTTATATGTATATATATATATATATATATATAAATGTACAGTACTGTATATATATATATATATATATATAATATGTATATATATACACACACACATATATATATATGTGTGTGTGTATATATATATATATATATATAGGGACAGACACTTGTATGACATATACAGGAGAGATATATATCTAATCGAAAGGTCAGACATATCATTGATATTCATTCATTTAAATACCACGTGAAAGCCTGGAAGATAAATCAAGAAAACATGTCACTGAAATGTATTCAGGTCATGAAACTTACAGTAAGGAAACCAACTTGTCTGAGCTCCCTCCTGTGAATCTCTTTCCTTTGAAGGTCTTGCAAGTTTTAAGGTGCCGTCATTATCTCGGCAAAAATGCGGCATATGACCCGGGCCAAAATTGGAAAAATGGTTAGGGAACGAACAAAAAATATCTGTCTTCTCTTCTTTTAACATTTTCGCCTTACATGAATGCTCTCTCTCTCTCTCTCTCTCTCTCTCTCTCTCTCCTCTCTAAGGTAAAGAAATATTTCAAAGAAAATTTCCAATAGAAAATAACTTGCGTGTATATATATATATATATATATATATGTGTGTGTGTGTGTGTGCGTGTGTCTGTGCATTTCGAATGGATATATATTTATATATACGGTATATGTATATATATATATATTATATATATTTACATATATATAAATATATATATATATATATATATATACATATACATATATATATATATATATATATACTTACTGTATATATTTACATATATATAAATATATATACATACATATATATGTATATATATATATATATATATATGTATATTTATATATATGTATATGTATGTATATTTATATATATATATATATGTATGTATGTGTATATATACAGTATATATATATATATATATATACAGTATATATACATATATATATATATATATATATACTGTACATATATACTTATTATATATATATACACTCATATGTGTATATATATATATATATATATATAAATTTGAGAAAATGGCATCTAAGTAGGAAATGGACTGCCAGTAGGGTTGAATACAAACGGAAGAGATTAATTCTCGTGAGTGACAATAGTAGACATGTACAGTAGAAAGGATTGTGGTCGGGGTGTGACAGAGAGAAATGACGAGGCAGAGAGAGTCGTGGACTGTGCACTGTCATTTAATTAGGCCATTGTCAACACCTTGTTTGAGAAGAAATAAAAAATATACAATACATGCAAGAATGTAATAACAGAAAGTCAAATTAACATCCTGATGTGCTGAAGATTATGACTGAAGACATCGTCAAAACATTGACGTATCCCTTTCTCATAATGAATGGAATCACTTCACAGAAAATATTGCGTGAAATGTAAAAAAATTAAAATTCCATATAAATGTTTTGCCGTACAGAACAAGGTGTCAGTCGTGGACTTTGAAATAAGGAACACGGTAAAAGGTAAGTTTGCACGTGTCCCACAAACAATCAAGTTATGGAAGCTGACACAAGAGGGGAAGGCGATGCATGAATTTAAGGAGGAAGTATTGAGGGAAGTTGAATTGCTAGAGGGAGTGCAAGAATTTCGGAAACACAACCGTATGGTGATAAAGAGAGCGGCCGGAGAAGTGTTGTGAAACACATCTGGAAATTAACTTCCTTATGATAAGGAAACCTGGTAGTGGAATGGTGAAGTGAAAGAGTTGTGAAAGCAATAAAAAAAAGAAAAACAAATGCAAAATATATATGAGATAAGAATGGGCGACAAGAGAAAAAGAAGTACGAAAGCATAAGAAACTTGCGAAAAAGGTAGTAACGCAAGAAAAGGTGAAAGCATTGTATGTCATGTAGGAAGAGCTGGAAACACCTAAGAGTAAGAAAAATTTACGTAATTGCAATGTCGAAGGACAAGAACACCACGTACTACTCCCCTGTAAAACGGGTTAATTATGGAAATGGAGATATTTTATGCAACGAGGATAAAATAAAGAAGAGGTGGAAAGAATATCATGAACACCTGTTAGATGAAGATAATTCGATGTAATGGATTTTGACATCGAAAAAATCTATTGAGATCGGGAGCTGTAACGGCTCTCTCGTTCACGTATTCTGCCCGATCCCTTATCCTTTGAGATAAGGTTAACTCTATTCGGGGAAGGATAACCATAGCTTGTTATTAACACGCCCCTGATATATACACGATATCTCTCGGGATATTCTCTCTAAGGTAAAATTCTGTTATATCACTCTCAAAAATATCCCAAGTATAAAGCTGTCATGAGGAACTTTCATCAGGACGAGATGGCTCGAGTCCAAAAAGTTCTTTAAATATAGATTCCAAAATCTTGTATTACACGTCTTATTAGCAAGGGGGAAGTTTAGAAGGTAGTAAGGAAGATTAAAAAAAATAATAAAAAATAGGCCCAGATTGAAAATGAAAATTGCTAAAGCAATTGTACCAGATAAAATACAAACAGAAACGTGGAAGTGCACGTGAAAATAAGGAACAAACATGGTATGGGACTTATAAGGAAAATATGTAGTCAGAAAATATATAAAAAAGTATTGAGCTTACCTCTAAAGAGAAGGGCGGCAATCAGGATTAGGCAAACTATTATTATTATTATTATTATTATTATTATTATTTGCTTTTCCTAGTTGGAAAAGCAGGATGCTATAAGCCCAGGGGCTCCAACAGGGAAAATAGCCCAGTGAGGAAAGGAAACAAGGAAAAAATGAGATATTTTAAGAAGCGTAACAACATTTGAATAAATATCTCATATATAAACTATATAAAAATCTTTACAAAACAAGAGGAAAAGAAATAGGAACAGTGTGCCCAAGTGTACCCTCAAGCAAGAGAACTCTAACCCAAGACAGTGGAAGACCATGGTACAGAGGCTATGGCACTACCCAAGACTAGAGAACAATGGTTTGATTTTGAAGTGTCCTTCTCGTAGAAGAGCTGCTAACCAAAGCTAAAGAGTCTCTTCTACCCTTACCAAGAGTTAAGTGGCCACTGCACAATTACAGTGCAGTAGTTAACATCTTGGGTGAAGAAGAATTCTTTGGTAATTTCAGTGTTGTCAGGTGTATGAAGACAGAGGAGAATATGTAAAGAATAGGCTAGACTATTCGGTGTGTTTGTCGGTAAAGGGAAAATAGCCCGTAACCAGAGAGAAGGATACAATGTAGTACTGTCTGGCCATTCAAAGGACCCTATAACTCTCCAGTGGTAGTATCTCAATAGGTGGTTGGTGCCGTGTCCAACCTACTACCTATAAACTACACAAGAATAAAGCTGATAACTCACACCATGAAAATCTAGGAAATATTATTATTATTATTATTATTATTATTATTATTATTATTATTATTATTATTATTATTACAAGCTAAGCTATAAACGTGGTTGGAAAAGCAAGGGCTCCAACAGAGAAAAGTAGTCCAGTGAGGAAAGAAAACAAAGAAATAAATAAACTACAATAGAAGTAGAGAACAACCAAAATGAAATATATTAAGAACAGTAGCATCGATATTTATCATGGTCTGTTATGCTTTTTGTATTCCTTTGTATATTGGTTTTGCGAATTTAGGCTATATTGCTTAGCCTTTATCATTTTGTTCTTTTAACCTGTGATGAAGCTTTGATAGTAATAATAAAAGAAATTAAAACTACAACATAAACCAGTAATGAGATTCCAACATACCTCCACTATAAATAAATGCCATATTTATTCAAGTTCCATCTAATTAGTCATAGAAATCAATTGAATATTATAAATTTCATGTTGTATTTTTTGTTAAAACGTTTACCAATGAGCATCGTGGAACTTATCGCCGAAACTTTAAACGCTCTTTTATAGTTAAGAAAGAACTTGAATTATAATCATACATGAAAAAGGTAGCACGTTAATTAAGGTTAAAGTTTTATTGTATGTATTGAACTGAATGGTTATGAAGCGGCTAACTCTGTAGTCACATTATTTTTACTGTCATATTTCATATAAAATAAAATCTAAGATGCAAGATGATAGTGTGAACCTAACGTATTACTTTGTTGTTATCTTTATAATGTTCTTGATATATTCCTGTGATTTCTAATAGCTACAATAATTCCACAAGAATTAACTGTGAAGTAATTTTTTATAATAATAAGCTAATTTATAATCATGTTTATAAAAGAATATAAATAGAATCTTATAGTCCTGTTCTATTGTAAATTGAAGTAAATGTGTATAAGATTCAATGCGTTTCTTAGTTCGCTAATGTAATAACAAGCCTGTAAAAAAAAAAAAAAACAGCCTCTTGCATGTTTTACGATAAAGAATAGTAAATAGAAATATATATAATACTAACATTTCACCCTATAACGCTATGAACGAAAAACGGAACAAATGTCGAAAGTACACGAGAGCCATTCTAGTTTTATGACTTTTCTTGCCTACAGTACACAACAGAGAGTAGTGACTTTATGAGGTCGACCAGTAGCAAATAGGATTTCTGTTGTCACACAGAAATTACTCTCCCTTCAACATTTCCTCTGGGATGGAATAAATCTTATTTCTCCCATGAAAAATTCTGCACATGTTTCAGCTTTGCTTAGTGTGTATTCTTGAAATGGTTGCGAAAAGCTAGCATGCCCTCCTGATGATAAAAGTTCAACTTTTCAGGAATGTTGAGAAACATTACTGAATATTATTTCACTCTGTTTCTTTTTCTCACCTGAAGGTCTTTTTATATTCCAGAAATTTACTGATGATCAATGTATGAACTTTATCATTTCTTAATTTAAATGGCCATCTCTCCATGAAATTAGTTTACTTAGATTGTTTATTTATCATAATAGGTTAATAGGTAGACGACAATTGATATACATACCATATATATATATATATATATATACACATATATATGTATATATAATATGAATATTGTATATATATACATATATATATGTATATATACATATATATATATATATATATATATATATATATATATATATATATATATATGTGTGTGTGTGTGTGTGTGTGTGTGTGTGAGGTTTAGTATAATTAATTCTGAATTTTAATGAAGCTTCATAAAGTAGTTTATGAATTAGACTTATTTTCATTGATCACAGCAACATAGTCAATCTTTAATTTGACATAAATAGGAATATCGCAAGATTTGTCTGGTATGGATAGTACCATGCAATTTCATTACTTTACTTGGGTAAAATACTGTGCATGAAATTTTAACAACTAAATGCTCACTGAGCCCGTAGGCAAGGAGACAAAATTTTAACACTTGATATGTGTAGTGGAAAATCCTTAGAAATTCATCCCTAATAAAGGTGCAATGCCGATGATGCTACAATTTTATTTCCTGCTGTCGTTGGGTCCGTCTCCTTGTCCATGGATGGCAGGACTCAGGCAATCTCCTCTCCTGTTCCAAGGTTCCTTCTACATCATGGTCTGGATGGTGACAATTTCAGACTCTGTTGTTTTGTGTGTATCTGTCCATTTCTGGAGACAGCATGTGCAGTAATAAGTGAATGCCTGTCGCCCGATCCCGAGTGGGGGGAAGCTCTTATAAGATCGGACAGACCTTGCTGCTTAGCTGACAAGTGATGCTGAATTCAACAGGACTGCTCCTTTGTTGGTGGTGGTGGGTGGTAGTGTATTACAGCCAACTCTTCATGATGACACGGCCTTTCCCTTGGTTGGCCCATAGTCTCCATTGTTCCAGTCCTCCTTCCTATATAATGTGGATTTGTGGGTGTTTTCCAGAATAGCGGCTTGAGTCAAAATGGCGGCTGGCCACGTGACTGGGCTATCGGCAACCATTTCGTCACAAAGGAATTTGGTGTTTATCAGGCGTGCTCCAGCGTTACCACTTAAATTAACAACCTGTTTCCGTCTTCCAATACTGCGTTGCTTATAATTTTTATGCCTACATACCCTTGTTCCGATATGGCTTTAGCTGGCTTGCTACGAATCAAAATAGCTTGTTTTACAAAATGCAATATCAACACCTAACCAACTCGGTTTGACTCTGTCTACTAATGTGCGTCTCTCTCTTAATATAATTGTTTACGAAACATAAATAATTCAAGTATCTCTCTCTGATTTACTTAATGAAATAAACTTATTCATGACATATACATACATATATGAGCTTATACATATACATAGATGTATATAAGTATATATATATATTCATTTATATATATATATATATATATATATGTATATATATATATATATATATATATAAAGGAGGATGTGTTTGTTCCCTTATCAAGGTTGTTGAACTAGTCCGTCTACTCTAGACTATGAGGGTTAGACTGCTTATAGATATCCTTGTCTTTAAAGGATATTGGTTCACATAATTCATCCTCAGACTAGGTTGATGTTCGATAATTTGGATGCCCCTTATTAAAAGGGACCCAAAGTTCTTATTCATTACAGTGACAAGTAAATGGAAATGTCAATGGCCTAAGTATGATTAGTTTGCAAGAAAAGCTTGCTAGGTTGTTTGTGTTAGAGAAGGACGGCTCTTTCGAACTATTGATGAAGGTGTTTGAGGGATATTATGCCAAGGAGAAATACTATAAAAATCCGTAAAACAAACTTTTTCATAAATAACTATTACTATCAGCTATCATGCATTTCTGCTTTTATACAATATTTTTTAATGATATTTGTAATATATGATAAATTCACAAGATATGAAACGAGAATCTAGGCCCAAAAATAATTCAGATCTCAAGATGAAAATACATAAGCATACTTTTATATAATTCAAACATGTGGTGTTTCGATAAATTCACTCCTAAAAGCGAAACGATTCAGTAGAGAATTGCCATTATTTTTTGTTTCCCTTTTGTGGGAACAGAAGATCGGATTTGTATGTAAATCATGTGAAAGCTTCCAATAAAAGACAATAAGTCAAAAAGCAATACACTTTCTTATGGAAATCCAGTAGTGCGATATCAAGGGAAATCTTTAAAGTGTTGAGAGATTTCGGAGGTTTATTGTTTTTGAATGAATATAAAGTAATCCCTAATTGTTTTTCTCTTGCGCTTTTCGTAAAAAAAAAGATATATTTATCCCCCTCAACACACACACATATATATATATATACACACATATATATATATATATATATGTATATATATATATATATATATATATTTATATATATATATATATATATATAGATATATATATATAAATATATATGTATATATATATATATATATATATATCTATATATATATATATATATATAGATATATATATATAAATATATATATATATATATACTGTATATATATATATATATGTATGTATATATATATATATATATATACATTATATATATATATATATATATATTTATATATATATGTATTTATATATATGTGTATGTATTTATATATATATATATATATATATGTATGTATGTATGTGTATATATATATATATATATATGTATATATATATATTTATATATATGTATTTATATATATATATATGTATGTATATATATATATATATATATATATTACTTTTGTTTTTCCTAAGTTTAAAATGATGTGATATCACTGACAACCTTTCTTTTGATGACTTTTGAATATATTAGAAATTGAATATCACATATTTTTTTATGAAGGACAATAATTACTCATTTTTTATCCCAAAATTATATTTTTTTCCAGTAAGTAAGTAAAGAAACCTTTGGAAAATAAAATAGCTTATTATCACTTCAGGTATAATTATGTTATTGAAACAGGATGTTTTTTTCTCTATGTTTAATTGTTTATGATAGGGAGAAGAAGGTAAATTTATACAGCTGTCTTTGTTTAATTATATTTAATTTAGATAAATTAATGCATATTTATGTGTTGCATACTGGTTTTCTGACAAATAAGACTTCATAGTCAATTAAATGTAGTAACCTTTAAATGGTATTAAGAAAGAATCTAAGAATTGTATCTGACAAAATCATGATTTTCTTAAATTATGTAATTTTTATGTATTAAAAAGATTTATTAGGATCATCTGATTTCCCATTAAGCAATATTTTTTATATACAAAAGTTCTTCATAATTGGAAGTTTTCATATAATTCTACTTTCTTTTTTATTATAATCGGTATCTATGAATGGGTTGAGCGTTATAAAATTTTAAAGAATATTCAAAATATGCCAAGTGACTTTACTTAATTTACTTTGCAGCTGCTTTTCCGGTCCCATTCAGCAGGGGAACCCTACTCTCTACAGGACCCCCACTTTCGTTTTATCTTGTTTGTTCAGAGTATTCAACATTGCTCATTTACTGTTAAATCGTACGACTCACAGAATAAGAAAGTTTTCAGTTTCCTCTTGAAAGCCTTAACATCTTCAATCATTCGGATGGCTCTTGGGAGCTTATTGTATAGTCTAGGGGCTGCATATTTAAAGGCTCTGGAGCCTACAGCAGACATATATCTAAGTTCCAATAGTTTGACACCATCTGTAAATATTCTCGTGTCAACACGATTTGTTGGCTGCGCAATATGTAGCAATTCTCTTAAGTATTTTGGACGACCGGTTCTGATAACTGTGTGGGTTATTGTACACATTTTAAATTCAATTCTCGCTTTAATCGGCAGCCAGTGTAAATCAATTAGTATAGGGGTGATCCTTTCTCTAGGTGGGACACCTTTTATTAGGCTCGCTTCTCTTGTCTATTATATTTTGTAATATCTTAAGTTGTACTTTTGGTAAATTGTAATAGATGGAATTGCAGTAGTCAATCCTGGTTATAACACAGTTTGTCACAAGTTTCTTCGCAGAATTTTTATCCAGGTACGTTTTAATAAAAGCAATATTTCTTAGATGATAACCAGCAGGATTTACTACATTATTTATTTGGGCATTGAGAATTTGAGAGACAGGTGGCAGTCAAGAAATACAATTATTCTGCAAGTGCGAAAGGAAAATGTTGCTCCCCCAAAAATGAGCAAATAACCCTTCAATTCAAATACTGGCTGTAGAAAGAACAATGCAATTAATCCTTTTATTGGCATGACAATGAAAACGAATGACTAACCTTGCGAAGGATAACGTGTCCCTGGCTACAAAGGAGCGCACGGCGTGCTTCATGAAGAGCTTGTCATCTGTCTGACTTTCCACTTTGGAGTTTTAAATTGAAAGTTCTCTAAATCAATAGATGAACTTGCATTAGCTACAAGAGGTTATGATATAAGAAAACAAAATGATAAACCTCCCTATATGTAAATTGGAGATAGCTGTATTACTCCGGGTTTGGGGATACCATGTGGCCATATTATCATTATTATTACTTTCTAAGCTACAACCCTAGTTGGATAACCAAGATGCTATAAGCCCAGGGGCTCCAACAGGCAAAATAGTCCAGAGAAGAAAGGAAAAAAGGAAATATGAGAATTAATTAACAATTAAAATAAGATATTTAAGAACAATAACAACAATTGAAATTAAGATTTCATATATAAACTATAAAAACTTCAACGAAATAAGAGGAAGAGAAATAAGATAGAATAGTGTGCCCGAGTGCACCCTCAAGCAAGAGAACTCTAACCCAAGGCAGCAGAAGACCATGGTACCGAGGCGATGGCACTACCCAAGACTAGAGAACAATGGTTTGATTTTGGAGTGTTCTTCTCCCAGAAGAGCTGCCTACCATAGCTAAATAGTCTCATCTACCCATACCAAGAGGAAAATAGCCACTGAACAATTACATTGCAGTAGTTAACCTCTTGAGTGAAGAAAAATTGTTCAGTAATCTCAATGTTGTCAGATATATGAGGACAGAGGAGAATATATAAAGAATAGGCCAGACTACACAGTATATGGGTAGGCAAAGTAAAAATGAACCGTAACCAGAGAGAAGGATCCTATGTAGTACTGCCTGACCAGTCAAAGGATCCATTAACTCTCTAGCGCTAGTATCTCAATGGATGGCTGGTGCCCTGGCCAACCTAGTGCCTACCTACTTACCATAACCAACATTAAGCCTACATTTGACTTTGTTTATTATTCTGCCAAAATACTTTAAAAGAAATGTCATTAAAGTTATACGTTTAGACGTGAGAGAGGTCTTTTTAAATTAAAAGTGCTTTAATTGATTTAATTAATGCCATTAGCTATACATTAAGTTTAGGGTAACTTTAAATAGATTAGGTTCGAGACTAATAAATAAGAAAACGATATTAAAGTCTCTAATGTAATTTTGGATAAACTGTGAAATAAATAATAATAGAAACTCGATTGTAACAAAGTAATTATCAAAATCCTATTTTTACTTTTTATAGCTGCAAAATATTCGTTACATTTTAATACGTTTCAGTCCAAAAATGTATACCAATTCAGACTTTTATACGGAATTGACCTTTCCTCTTTCCTATTTTTGTATCTTAATTCCTGAATCGGGATCTTTGTATCAAGGACCTCTGAATCTCTCCGCGACATTGTATCAGTTTAATAGAATTTAAACGCTCCAGGGACCTCTGTAATTGGGACTGGTTTTGAGGGGGGAGGAGGATGATGGCAGTAGACGGAACTGGGACGAGGTCAACCAATGATTGGTTTCCTGCCTTTGATAATTGTATATAGTAAGTATACAATTAATGGAAAGAATATTTTCAACAAGAAGTATTCCTGGTAAAATGAACATTAAGAGTTAGACCGATAAATTACAACTTATGGAATACACTAATGAATAATATACACTATTTATGTGATTTCACAGCTTGTGATTTGTGAAATACTTTTAAAATTACGATTAATGGAAACACTATTTTCAGCAAGAAATAGTCTTGGTCCCCCAACTTTTGGTAAAATAAACGTTAAGGGTACACCGATAAATTACATTGGTTATGTAATTTCATGACTTGTGATTTGTAAAATGCTTTTAAAAATACGATTAATGGAAAGAGTATTTTCAGCAAAGAAATATTCTTGGTCCATTAATTTTTGGTAAAATACACATTAAGGGTTGACCGATAAATTACGACTCATGAAATACACTATTGAATAATATACATTGGTTATGTAATTTCATGACTTGTGACTTGTGAAATCCTTTTAAAGATACGGTTAATGGAAAGAATATTTTTAGCAAGAATTATTACTCTTCATCTGTACAAGACTTGAGTCGGTTAACTTTTGGTAAATTAAGCGTTGAGGGTAGATTGATAAATTACGACTCATGGAATACAATCTCCCCTATTTAATAAAGAGGAAGTATCTGGATATATATATATATATATATATATACAGAGAGAGAGAGAGAGAGAGAGAGAGAGAGAGAGAGAGATAGAGAGAGAGAATATACAGTATATATATATATATATATATATATATGTGTGTATGTATGTATACATTTCTTTCCGGTCACATTCAGTGGCTTTGCCAGACGTATAACTACTTGGTCTCTCCCTGTCCTTCGGGCTGGAGAGAGAGCACATGCGTGTGCCTTGGCCTGTGTGTGCATATTTATCCAAATGTTTAGCCGTCATTTATGACGGGTCGCGTAAACTAGTAATGAGTGATATACATTAGTTGTGTAATTTCATGATATATGATTTGTGAAATACTATTACCTTTTAATCTTTGTTCAGTGATAGTTGCTGTGAGATTTTTTTCCATTATAGAGATGATACATTTCATGTAATAGATATATGAAGAAACTTTTTGGTAATTTTCATATGATATAGATCAATGAGATAAGATAAAAAAGGGAAATATACTAATAATGCCAAATTAAAACATGAATAGTGGAGGAAAGCATTGATAACTCTTAATTTAGTAATTGGAATGAAAATAGCAATGGAACATTCGAATAAATATTTCAAACAGGAATACAGAAGGGATTTTCTTGAAATCGATTTATTTTGTCATTCCACTGTATTTATCTATCAACCATCGTAGTAAGTTTAAATGTGATATGCCATTAAAAATATTTTTACTTGGTGCTTGTAAGAAGAGATACTCATTTATATTTTGGGTTACCATTTTGTAATAAATTTACTGAATAAATATCATACAGTGTGAAAGTATTATTTTTGTCGTTTGACCTATAGCAAAATTCACAAATTAAATTATTATTTTTCAGTGTTGTCGATTTTTTTTTTTTTTTTTTTTTTTTTGCATTAAACATATAAGCCACTTGTAAAGAAGGGGAATTTCCTTAGCTCTTATTACGTACCGATTCTAATTTTATCTCTTATCCAAAATCTTTTTCCTGTCCCTCAAATACTGGCATCGAAAAATGCATCCTAATAACAAGGGATACATTAATAAATTATGATTCACTTATTTAAATACAACATTTTGTAGTCATTTCTTTGTGGGTGGACTGGTGGTAGCGCCCTTGCCTGGTGATTGCCAGACTTGGGTTCGAGTGCCGCTCAAACTCGTTAGTTCCTTTGGTCGCTTTAACCTCACTATCCTTGTGACCTAAGGTTGAGGGTTTGAGGGAGCTGATGAGTCATCAGCAGCCATTGCCTGGCCCTCCTTGGTCCTAGCTTGGGTGGAGAAAGGGCTTGGGCGCTGATCATATGTATATATATTCAGTCCCTAGGGCATTGTCCTGCTTCATAGGGCAATGTCACTGTCCCTGGCCTTTGCCATTCATGAGTAGCCTTTAAGCCTGTAAACACGTAGCTTAAGTATACGGTAAGAATAAGGCCGTCGATACAATTTGGTCTATCTCTTCTTCGCAGATGGTAGAAGGCTAATTTAATAAGAGATACTGAAGTCACCAGGTAACGTTAACCAATAACGTATTACAATTTTCATGTTTTTTTTTTTTTTTTAATGTCGAGCGATAGCCGTTACTACAACCTCAAGTCAAAATTCATTACTTACCCCTAAGAACCATCCAAAATACTTTACTATTATTTATTAACAATGAAACAATGGTATATTACGAGGCTTTGGCCATTGAAATAGTCCACCTTATGAAAATGTAAGGTTAAAGGCCCATACAATTTGGAGGCATTTGGCATCAACAGGATTTTGCTCATTGCATTAATTATGTACAAAATGGAAATTAAAAGACTTAATTCGTAAGTAGATATTTGTCTTACTTAATGTAACCTTGCTAAATTATCTTCGTTCTAAGCACGCGATGCACTTTTGGATAGCAGAATTGTGTATATAACACTGTTAGAAAATTATACAATAAAAATAAAGAATACTAAAGAATTATACGGTTTTGTTCTTACTAATATTATTTGTAAGCGTTACACATAAGAGATACCAGGATGGTACATATACCATTGCTACCGTTTCTGTATCATTGTATAATGTGTTTACGTTTCCGTATCATTGTTTGCATTCTGAGGTGCCAATATTGAGGTGGTCTGTCAATTAGTCAAAGTTTGCGCTGCATTTGATAATAATATTCATGCAAACACCAGCGACAGAAAACGTTTTGCAAATAATGTTTCGGTGAAAGTGTGAAATATGTTGCATATGGTAGTATTTTTATTACTTTATTACTCAATGGACATGAAAACATATTGGAATAGAAAGAATAAATAGGAATAAATGCATATGAAATTCCAAATTCTCCTCGAACCTAGAACTTTATGAAACTTTGAAATATGTAGGCAATGCGCATGTTTTATTAAAACCCGAAAATTTAAAGGTTTCTTAATGCATATCCTTTATACACACTGACACACACATACACAAACACACACACACACACACACACATATATATATATATATATATATATAAATATATATATATATATATATATATATTCATACATATATATATATATATATATATATGTATATATATATATATATATATATAAAAACTTTTATCCTTTTCCGAGTGCGCATGTAAGTGTAAAAAAGGTAGTAGTGGTAACATCCTGAAAAAAAAATTAATTAACTGGATTGGTAATTCAACGGAAAACTCATGCAGCTGACGTTAGTACGGCAAATCCCTTTCATCATATTAACTATTGCCAGGCAATAACCAAGGCAAATTTTCTCATTACGAAAGCTAATCTCGTCTCGACGAACAGTCACATTCTTCGTGAGTGTTGCAATCAAGCTTTTACACAACAGCTGCACAAATGAAATTATCTTCCCTCATACGAGAACTCGTCTAACTTATATGGTTCAGGACATGCGTAATTTCTTTTACTATTCATTACTGAAAGCTTACTAGGATAATTTAATTTTCACGAAACGTGTCAACTATGAAATATATGTAAATATGGTACATTGCAAAATGAAGAATAAACGAGTAATAAGAATAGGGTAGGAAGAAAAATGCCAACTACGTCAATTTCAGTTATACAACGTTTTATTATCTCGTCTCCCCCCACTAGGAATTTGGCTCATATATTTTATATTACTCTCTCTACTTCCAATTAGTAGAGCTCGTGGTCGACATCTCCCTGAAGTTATAATACAGTATTTCTATCTGTATTATTATTAATGGTATTGTTATTATTCTTACTACTACTACTACTACTACTACTACTACTACTACTACTACTATTATTATTATTATTATTATTATTATTATTATTATTATTATTATTATTATTATTATGCTATAAGTTTTTGAAATAATCCACAAATACTCCTTATTATCGATTTTGCTTTGCCATTGGATCCCAGAACCCCAGAGAAAATCCTTTAATGAATGATAAATATTTCTTCATTTAGAGTAAAAAAGGAATTTCTCAAGACATTTGCTATCGTCTTAACCTATCTAAAAAAGAAAATATAAACAATATACCACCAATAATTATTATTCCAACAGTCTTACTCACTACAAACAGACTTTACACTAGCTACCTCTTTCGCTTGCTGGTTTTCCGTCTCCCATCCTCTGAAGAATTTGGGCAAAAAAAAAAAAAATTATCATTCGCAGCCTCAACCCCATGTCCGTCGCTGCTACACATCGTCTTGTAGAACGAAGGATCCCTATGCCTTTGGTGAGGATTATAGGCATCTTAAAATGCAGAAGGAACCAGACCCCTAGCCCCTCCCAAAAATTTCGGTAATCACCACCTATCATCAATGTGCTTAAGTATTTTCCACCCTCTGCTTCCTGAAGAGGTATTATCAGATGTCTGTTAACACAGAAGACATCCTCAAGACCACCGTCACCCACACCTCAACTACTCATGGCTGGCATCTTAGGTTTAAGGGACCGTCCCGTCTGCATATGTTACGTTGATGACATTCTAGTATTCTCACCCTCCAAAGAAAACAACCTAATGCACCTACTCATCACCCTCGACCACCTGCAGCACGACGGCCTTGTAGTTAGGTACGTAAAGTGTACTTTTTTTGCTAAGGAAGGGAAATTCTTGTATCAATGCATCACTCTTGAGGGCGTTCACCCATTACCTCAGAAGGTATGAGGAGTGTAGAATTTTCCTATGCTCTCATCTGTCAAATTATTGCAAGATTTTTTTTTTCATTATTACCTCTTCTCGCAAGTTATCACTGCCAATCTTACCCTCTTCTGTGCCTCCCTTAAGGGTAAGCCAAAATTGTGAAGTGGGGCCCCCTTTAGCAGGCGGCCTTCCTCAATGCAAAGAAAGTCCTATGAACTGCTACTGCTCTCACCTTTCCTGTGACAACTGTACTCTTTCTACTCTCCACTGATGCCAGCGATGTTGCTATAGGGGTAGTACTCGAACAAAAGATCACTGGAATATCCCAACCATTGGCCTTCTACAGTAGAAAACTTTCCAAGGTAGAATCAAGCTATCAATCTTAGACAGCGACCTACTCGTGGTGCATTTAGCTGTCTGTCGCTTCCACCACTTCTTAGAGGGCAATTCCTTTGACATTTGCTCGGGCCACATGCCCTATTGCACTCCTCTTGGTAGTCTGATACCTGGTCTGCTCGTCAGCGCCAACATCTCTCTGCCTTTGCTGAATACAACTGCCCCTTTAAACATATCCTCGATAAACTGAATTCTGTCGTTGGCATTACTTCCAGAAGCACACTGGCTGCAGTCCACCGGAGAATGGATTACAATGCCTAAGCAGAAGCCCAATGAAAGGACCTCAGTTACCAAACCTGCAGTACATCTTGCATATCTTTCAATTGAGAAGACGACACCCTCAATGACTCCAACGCCACTCTCTTCTGTTACCTCAGTGGAGACTTGCCTGCATGTGCTGATGGGTGTTTCAATAGATCCATGGCCTCTCATACCCCTTGCATCAATTTATTGCACAGCTACTTAAGTTAGAATTCATATGGCAAAGCATTACTAAAGATACCTTTAATACGGTATCTGCCTGTATTTCCTGTCAAACTTCAAAGGTGCATCAACACACAGATTCGGTTATGGCCCCTTTTCATCAACCTCAGCGTTATATTGCCCACATCTCTGCATTACCCTACAACAGACTGCTGCTCACACCCTTGCAAGCAATGGAATGGTGGAATGTTTCCATCGTACCCTAAGAGCAGCATTGATGTCTTGCTACCCTACTCCACCTGGGTTCCACGACTTCCCGGTTTTCTTCTCGGACTGAAGACCACCCCAAGGACACCATGTTTGTCTCAGGAGCAGAAACTGTATATTGCAACCCATTGGTCGTCACTCCGGGTTTTTTTGTTTTTTTTTTATCCGCCACCTTCTTTAATGATCATCGCCTGCATCACATTGTGTGAAATATACCTTTTGCTGTCATATGTATAAGCCCCAGCAAAGCAGCACCTACCGAAATACCTACACACCGCAACACACATCTTCATGTGTGCTGATACTTGTAAGCCCATTCCTAGTCATAGATCACACTCAAGAAGCTTTTTTCCTTAATATTTGCTGAAGAGAAGTTGAATCATCACGGGCTTCTTAATACCTGCGTATCTCCTACAAGATAACCAGGCAACAGTATATTCTCTAAGGCAGGTCACCTTTTTCACATGCATTTTTTCTGTAGGGTGTGGGGGAGGATATTTAAACCACGTGCAACAAGCAATACACATACAAATAAAGAAGAATGCGTTCTCTATTACACGCAGCACGCATACTAACCGCCATCGGACACCAATCACCTAAACGACAAAAGTCGTTGAATATAACATACAGTAATTTCGAATTTACTTACATTACTGTCATTATATTGTCAATTTTTATGCCAATGTTAGCCTTAAGTACCTCTCTAACTATAATGGCTTTCAAGCTCCAAGCAACAGCTAATGTGAACGATAAAAGCCGTTGAATTGGCACATGATGATGTCGACTTTATGGATATTTTAGGTAAGCAATTGTCACTCTTATGTGACCTTTCTGGGGCATCTAAATACATGGGTTTTTTTTCCATCTCTTCTGTATTTTTTTTTTTTTTTTTCAAAGTAAAGTAGACATTCGGAGGCTATCGTTTTGTTCATACTTCTCCCAGGGTCGTCAAATTTTCATCTGGATTTGAATGGAAATTACCATATCTGCCTTGTGCCAAAACTATTTTTTGTTCTGATTTGTTTGAACTAACATTACACGTATTTTATTTTTCGTGAAGTTTTGTATATATAATCTAAAGTGAAGTTTTAAATATCTTCTAAGTTTTTCTTCATTGCTGATTAATTTTTGTCATTTTATTTTCGTCCTACATTATATACAAAATTTTCAGTGACAATAAGACTCCAACATCTAGTGATATATCATCACTGGCTGGCATTCCTTTTAAAGGACATTTTTATCACAGTGCTAATTTTCTCTCTCTCTCTCTCTCTCTCTCTCTCTCTCTCTCTCTCTCTCTCTCTTCTTCTTCTTCTTCTTCTTCTAAGAAGATGAAGAAGAACAATATTCAGCAAAAGCGTTTGGAGACTGCAAATCTCCAGCAGGATTGAGTTAAATCCCACACTGGGAAACATTTTCTTCAAAATATTATATTTTCTTTTTCTCCGAGAATCTAATGTATTTTGTTACTTTCGATGTAGCAAGGTGGCCGTAAAAGCACTTGCTTATTTTTTTTTACTTAATCAGATAAAAGAACATTAAAAGACTCGTGTGAACAGACAAAGAAACAATTATACACAACAAATTAAATTTACATCATTTCTCTCACTCTTCTTGATTCCCATGTCACTAAAAGCCTGTTCGTGGAGCAAGGGAAAATTTGGTAACTTCAGAGAGATTCATATGAACATACAATTAACCCATATGTACATTACTTACTATTGTGACGAGACCAAACGTGTGTCACATGATCGTACATAGTAACGACATATCATTTTGTGTATATATTATACTTGTATCTTCAATCTTCCCTCGCACTGATAAGGACCTGAAATAATATGTGTTTTTCTCACCGTTAACTGTTAACCGGTGCGGTGTCGGTTGAACATGAAATTACTTGTCATGTCTTTAATGCCTTTATATACATAAACTCCATGCAAAAAAATGCATAAAAGACATAACAGGAAATTTCATGTTCAACCGACACCGCACCGGTTAACAGTTAACGGTGAGAAAAACAGACATGTTATTTCAGGTCCTTATCAGTGCGAGGGGAGAGCAAAGATACAATCATAATATATATACGAAATGAAAAGCGGTTATTATGTATGTTCGTGTGACACACGGTTTGTACATGGCTCCCCCCCCCTAAAAATGACATACTGTACATGTCAAATAGGGCCCCCTGATCTGGAGTGGTAGTAGCAAAATTGCGGCCGATGGGCGGCAGTTAGTGGCTGTAGAAGTCGTTGGTTGGGGCGCGAGCGAGTGGTGGATGATGGGTGGCTTTGTTGACGCTCCGGCTCGTCACGAGGTAGGCGTGTGTGTCCTACGGCATTCATAGGCGTGTGTGCCCTACGGCATTCATAGGCGTGTCCTACGGCATACATAAGCATGTGTGTCCTACTGCATTCATAGGCGTGTGTGTCCTACACCATTCACGTTAGCTTCGGTTGACGTTGAGTAGGTGTCCTCTTCGTCAGGAGTGGAGGTGTTGATGGAGGTCTTGAAGGTCGTGAAGTGGCTGTCCATAAAGGCGTCGGCTTTTGTCATCAAGTCCTTTATGAGTAAACTATCGACATTGGGTATGACAGCGGGTACAGGTTCGGGTAAACGGCTTACCCAAAGGGCACGAAGTAGGTACACCTCACGAGGAGAGCCGTCTTCGGCAGGTGGTAGGCGAGTGATATTGGTCATTTCCCCGAGGGTGAGTGAAGCCCTTTGGTCCCCAAACGGTTGTTGAGAGATCTGAAAAAGCTTTGCTATATGGGCGGCTGGCGACGGCGAGTGCTGCTGCAGAAGTTATGCTTTGAGGGCGTCATACTAACGGTGAGGCGGGGGAGGCGGGAGGAGCAAGTCACTCCGGGGTCACCAATGTGACGAGCCGAGAGAAGGTTGTGACTCAAAGGCAGGATGAAAGCAACTGAGTAACTTTATTACAGAACATCCGTTTTTAAATACATAAATTCCATGCAAAAAAGGCATAAAAGACATAACAGGAAATTTCATGTTCAACCGACACCACACCGGTTAATAGTTAACGGTGAGAAAAACAGACATGTTATTCCAAGTCCTTATCAGTGCGAGGGGAGAGCAAAGATACATGCATAATATATACACAAAATGAAATGTCGTTACTATGTACGATCGTGTGACACACGGTTGGTACACTATGCTTTGATCATGGCATTTTGGATCATGTTCACACGCAAGAGGACCATAACAGCATGGTATTTGCTAGATCCCATCTTTATTAGCATGAACATGGATATATGCAGAGTGCTTATTGTTAATAAAAAAAAATATGCTGATGTAATATGATATAATATATTTTTGGGCTGTTAGTTTTAGTAACAAAAACAAATACACAGTTAGTATATGCCTGCATAATGCATTAATACCAAAATATCAGTAGGTATATTTCTATAATAAGAAATTTAATGGATAATATCTGGACAATATACAGTATAGAACTCGGGGCGACGAATTAATTCATAATTTTAGTCCAAATAGCCTGCACATCACTAGGACATTGGACACCATTCAGTGGAGTCGTGTATTTCAGGGATAACCCTTCTGTTGTACAATGAAGTAAAATTTAATCAAGTTCATGACCTAGATGCGAAAGAAAGAAATTTGGAACGGAGGTGATGTAGAAAGAGTTCAGATAAGAGTCGAGGAGAAGCTGCCCAGGCCCTTAAATAATAACTACAAGTGGCCAAAACACTTAAATAACAACTACAAGCTGCCAAGTCCCTTAAATAATACCTACAAGCTGCTAAGGCCCTTAAGTATTACCTAAAAGCCTCCAAGGCCTTTAAGTAATAACTGCAAGATGCCAAGGCCCATAAGTAATACCTACAAACTGTCGATCTCCTTAAGTAATATCTACAAGCGGCTTAGGTCCTTAAGTAAAACCTACAAGCTGCTAATGCCCTTAAGTAATAACTACAAGTTGCCAAGGCCCTTAAGTAATATCTACAAGCTACCAAGGCCCTCAAGTAATGCCTATAGACTGCCAAGGCCCTTAAGTAATAACTGCAAGTTACCAAGGCCCTTAAGTAATACTAACAACTTTCCAAGGCCCTAAACTTACAAGTTGCCAAAACCCTTAAGTAATAACTACAAGCTATCAAGGGCCTTAAGTAATACCAACAAGCTGCAAAGGCCCTTAACTTAGAAGTGGCCAAAGCCCTTAAGTAATAACTACAAGTAGCCAAGGCCTTTAAGTGATACCTAAAATCCGCCAAGGTCCTTAAGTAATAACTTCAAGTTTCCAAGACCCTTAAGAAATAGCTAAAAGCAGCCAAGGCCCTTAAGTAATAACTAAAAGTTTCCAAAGCCCTTAAGTAATACCTACAGTGCACCACGTGAGGTGCACTGACGACAGCAGCACACACATCCCCTCCCATCATAAATAGCATGCTGTAGATTACGAATGACCAAGTCAAGTAAATCATACGGGTCAAATTATGCTTATGTGATCTCGCTTATAAATCTCTAGTAAATGGAAGGGAGGATTAAATAAGCAATAAATGTGGAAGACTTAGGTTGAACCTTTGGAGAGGCTGGGAAAGGAGATATGAGGAAACCGGCCAAATGGAGGTTTTGTGTGAGTATCAAGGATGAGGCAGCGGGAGTCATATGAATCTTTGGTATGCTAAACCTCCATTTACATGCGGAAAGGTTCCATGGGAAAAAGCAAGAAACTCAGCGGATTTTGCTATGAGAAAAGTCTGATTATCATAAGAGATTGGACGAGGATGAAAATGGATGGGAATACGAATGTAGGGAGGAAGAGAAATCCAACAATTGGAAATGGAGGCGGACAAGAAAACATTAAGAAGATAGATGTATGGGTAAATATTTTTATTTTATACTGTATTATAGAATTATGATATTGAATATAAAAATACAAGTTTACACGATGTTAGAAGATTAGGAAAATTTTAAAATCTACGATAAGAGTTAAAAAGAGGTTAACAATTAGAGTAAAATGGTGTCTTGGAAAATTAAAAACGATAAGAGAAATAAAAATACCGGTGAAAAACACGACAAAGAAATAAATCGCGATAGAGATATTGTAAGAATTGAATTACAAGCATCATTCATTTTTTTTCTATTTTAGAAATCGAAAAATTACAAATATATTATTCGTATTTTTATATCTTAGAGGTATTTTAATCTCCCTCCTCATAATAATGAGGTTGTGGTTGAGAAGGGACAGTTGAGTTATTGAAATAGGAAATGTCAAAGATTATCTGTCTAATACTCATCATTGAGGAAACATATCATCAATAATCAGCAATGGCAGTCTTAAATGTGAAATAGTCCAGAATACAAAAAAGTATCGTAGTGAATGTGAATATTGATGATTTTATGAATTTTATTAATCAAGATTAACCTTTCTTACTCTATTGCCTTGGATTTATCTCGACTCCGAGGCAGACAACCTCAGTTATAGGTTAGCCGGATGACCTATAGGGTTAAGCCCATCATAAACCAATGGAGCATGCTCAAGAGGATGACATTTACTCAAATATCACATAGTTTCATATGTCAC
Organism: Palaemon carinicauda; assembly: GCF_036898095.1. NCBI lineage: Eukaryota > Metazoa > Arthropoda > Malacostraca > Decapoda > Palaemonidae > Palaemon > Palaemon carinicauda. Next base: position 149,080,775 of record NC_090731.1, read on the forward strand.
CACTATGGCCCGGGCTATCTTAGTCCTGCAATTCCAATATTCAATATTTAGATGCAATTAATATATTTCCATATTTCTCGTAATTATATGTTTGTACTAAGTATCTAGTTTTATTTAAATTTTTTCACAAAATATCATTTGTAAACAAATCCGAAATTTAGGATATATTTAAAGATTTTTCTATTTTTTCTAGTGGCATTAAGATATAGAAAACATATAAAGCTATTTTTCTTATCTTATTTCCTCTGATGTTGATAAATTTCAAATTGTAAAAAAGTCAATGGGTCTATAAGTAAAATCTATATTAGGATAAGATTATTTCAGTTCTTTACAATAATATAAACGGTGATTGAAGTCCCAGGAACTTTACGATTGATACTTCAACACCATCTTCATAAACTGCCTTGAGATTTTAATTAATTCATTGAAAATAGCCAAAACAGCATAAAGAGAACGACTGGGGTCCTTGAGACCAAAAACAGTGAATGGAATACGGCAAAACTGAGACTGATAGGACCCGGGTATTTCCGGAGGAAAACAAAAGGATTGGACCATTTGCCACTGGGAAATGCTGAGCTCTGATAAGGAATTGTTTCGAAGAGGTGTTGAATTTAGAAGGAAATTCAATTACTCTGTACTGCGATCAGAGGTATCTGGTTAAGAGAATAGACGGTAGAGGGGAAATAGGTTTCTGAAAACAAAAATTAAACAAAAATGTTGAGAGAGAGAGAGAGAGAGAGAGAGAGAGAGAGAGAGAGAGAGAGAGAGAGAGAGAGAGAGAGAGAGAGAGAGAGAGAGAGAGAGAGAGAGAATTTTTTTTCGACTTATGAAAGATAAGAGAATATATAAATGAATGATTGATTCCTTGAGACAAATCGAAGAAATAATCTGAATATGGAATGTTGCATAGCAAACCACTATAAGTACAAAGGAGTATTCTTGGGGATATAATTTGATAAATACTTAACTGGAATGTTTCACTCTATTTATTCAAATTAAACTCGACCAGCGTATAATTTTTTTCATTACCTATATAGTAGTTTTAGACACAGTTTTGCCAGAATTTATCTTTCATAAAATTAAATCAGCATAAATAGCAAAATAATGTTGGCGTGTTCATTGCATGAAAACGAAGTAGAAAATTGTTTACCAATGCTTTCTTTATAGGCACTATGTTGTATAATATTATGCTATGGTAATGAGACGAGTTTGGGTTACTTTATCGAATTCGTGATAATTTCTTTGCATAATCTTGTTTCTTGCTATCTTTAAATATCTTCATATAATATTATTCAATCGGCTTCTAATTATTCTAATTACAAAAACAAACAAACAAAAATAGGCTGTTTTATAACAGTAGAATGGATATTTTACGAATATATAATCACTTTCAGCACATATCACGAGAGAAGTAAATACCATTCATGTTAACAGAGTATTGCACTTTGGTATACTATACACGAAATCAAACTAAAGTTAAGTTACCTAAAGTGGAGTCTAAAATAAATTAAAGGATTTGGCCCACGACTCAAATTTCGCCTAGAATCTAAGCCAATCGTTTTGGACCATGACCAAACACTACGAAAATGATGCTATGTATATACAATGATTATATTATAAGTTTTCCTTCTTTTAGAATAAATCAAATAAACCTTGACAGAGCCATATTTCTTCGATGAATTTCTATAATGTGTTTATTTATTTATGCACCGAAATAGGAGGTTAACAATATTAAGAAAATACCATATATAATAAATTGTTTTTTTATGAAAGTATTTATAAAAAACAGATGATTTTTTCATGAAATTAATAGCGAAGTATCTATATAATAACATGTTTTTTTTATGAAATTAATAGTGAAGTATTTATATGATAACATGTTTTTTTTTTTTTTTTATGAAATTAATACTGAAGTATCCATATAAAAACAGATGTTTTTTTTTATGAATAGTGAAGTATCTATATGATAACAGATGGTTTTTATGTGAAATTAATAGTGAAGTATCAATAAAATAATCTTATTTGATAAGGCCATTCAAAGTAGGTAATTTTTTGTGCCATTTCAATAGCAAGGATAATTTTTCATATGCATTTTTTAAAGCCTAATACGGTCTGTTTTGAAGAACTGGGCTCCACAAGGCACTAGAAGATTTGGAAGACCCATACATACATGGCTGAGGACTATGAAGCGTGAATTCATTCTATAATGGACTAATATCTCATTTTTTTCAGACGAGATATGCTATCGCAACCTTCTAAGATGTTTTTTTTTTTTTTTTTTATCTAACATGAATCATATGGACGAGTTCCCTGTGTGTGTGAAGATTAAACACATTATTCTATATATCCGTCGTTTCTTCTACTAAAGCAATTTCTGATATCTTATTTTGTAGTAAAAGATTACACCTTTGCTTGTACTAAGTGTGTATGGAACTGAGAAACCTTTGGATACTTTACCCATTGAGGTATGAATGGAGGAGAATAGTTTCTATAAACAAAATAAAAACTTAGTGTCATAATCTCGCAAGATTTGACGTGAAAATATCCGAAATATCATAGGAAAAAATATATAGCTTGACTCGTTATACCGTAGCTTCTATCAAATATGATTTAATGAAAATATTAAGAAAGTTTATAAACTTTGATATTTTATTCTCCATAATGAGCTCCCAGATTTTATTCACACGTCGAAATAGAGTAATCAACGTCGAACCGTTCGTTAGCAAAAGTAAGAAATGTTCAAGAAAAGTCATAGAAGTAATAAAATGATTAATTCTTGCGTGAGAATGGCTAGCAGTTGGTTCCTAATTTTCATAATATATTTTCCTTTTATTATGGTTTTTTATCCTGTTGGGATCGACACGGAAGAGAAAAGATAAAGATACTACGTGTGTTGAGATTCCCTTAAATATATTGAACTTTATGCAAATTAATTGTTTAGCCTTGTCCATGATAAACATTTAAATGGAAATTAAATAAAACTGTACTTCCTCAGGCTTATATAGATGAATAATGACCAGAACTAAATATCAGATTCAAATTCCAGATTAATTGATAAGAATATTAAAGAATTAATAATCTTAAAGAGTGATAATAAAGTTCTGAGGTAAAGATTTGATCAATTATACGAAGCCATTTTCTATGCTTTGATTTGCAAGTGTCATACTTATGTCATTTCTTTTTATATATGAATCTTTGTAATATCATTCGAACTTCCTGAATAAGAATTACCCCCTTCTTCTATCCAAGGAAAGTGGGAGACAATTTCATAGAGATAATGAAGATAATTGTCTAATTTACTAAACATATCTTATTACAAGTATTATTGTTGACGTAATATTCCTACGTTTACTTCGTTATTGGAAACAATAAACTTTTGAAGATAAATTTCTTAAGCAATATGGACTTCACTTCAATTGTTCTCATCTGCTCATATTTTCATAGATTTATCACAAGTGATATACAGCTTGATAAACTGAAGTTATCTGATGCAAACAGTTTTAACTATAACATTTTAGCTTACATTAAGGGTTTTGGTTTATTTTGAGAGAATAAAACCTTTAGCTATTATTATGATTCGTTAATATATGTATAAATATATATATATATATATATATACATATATATATATATATATATATATATATATATATATATATATATATATATATATATATATATATATATATAGATAGATAGATATCAACTGTATATAATCTTACATTTTCATATACTGCGCATGGGTATATATATATATATATATATATATATATATATATATATATATATATATATATATATATATATATATATATATATATATATATATATATATGTATATATATATATATATATATATATACATATATATATATATATATATATATATATATATATATATATATATACATATATATATATATATATATATATATATATATATGTATATATATAGATAGATAGATAGATAGATAGATAGATAGATAGATAGATAGATAAATAGATAGATAGATATCTACTGTATATAATCTTACAATTTCATATACTGCGCATGGGTATATATATATATATATATATATATATATATATATATATATATATATATATATATATATATATATATATATATATATATATATATATAGTCAACAACTGACTTTACATCCGAATACCCTTCAACATCGAAATCGCTTTACTGTGGTCGATATATAT
>NC_090731.1:149093568-149103568 GCF_036898095.1 Palaemon carinicauda
TATACCGATAGAATTCAATTCATATTTAGAACAAACATGCATTGGTGTTGTATCCGGAAGATGGGAACGAAGGCGAAGAACGGAGCCTCTTTTCCAGATAGAAAACTGGAATACAAGCGGAGCGGACGTAACCTACTTTAAATGATGAACCAAAGACAAACATCACGCAGAGGGTTTTAGCAGTGCTTTAAGAGCCTCCATTAAAAGTATTCTTCCAAATGTGTGGATAATTTGTTCTGCATTGCAAACGGAGACTACTCTTATACCCCCAACACCGCCCCCCCCCAAAAAAAAAAAAAAACTCATTTAAGACGAGGTGTGTCACAAAATATAAATATAAATCTACGAATGAAAGACTTAAAAACCTAGTGAAAGATTATCATCCATTCTACGCTATGGAATTTCTGAAAGGTATAGGACAAAATTTACATTAAAAAATATAAAGTATATATAATATGTTTGAGCTGGAAATTCAATTTCAACAGATTGTGAAAAATGCATTCAAAATATGTTCAACTTATTTTGAAATATTTTTTTTTTCACTTCATTTGTTTTCTATATTCTTATTACTAAATTTAAGAGGTCAAGTCTTTAACAATCTAAATACAATATACGGCGGAAGAATTAAGGAGTAAAAGAATGAGTAATTAGTTAATAAATGAAAACTAATAAATATTGAATAAACAATATAAGAAACTAAGAAAGGCCAATAAACATTAAGTTTGTGAAAACTTCTTTTCGAAACAATCAATTAAAATCTTATGAAAATTTAATTTTTACATTTATGTGGGTGAAATTATCGGTGGGTAGAAATTTCGGGGATGGATTTTTTTTTGGGTGAAATTTTCGTGGGTGCAATATGTGTGTGTGCGTGTGTGTGTGTGTGTGCACGTGGGTGTTTGTCAATAATGAAAGATAAAATATAGTTACGTTTTTTATCTCCTCCCGAAAAATAAATATCGATAGAAAAGTATAAATAAATCAGTCTTGACATTTGTCCAATTCTTTTCCACCAGTTTCTTCGTTCCGTTACCAATTCAGGTTTCTGGTCAAGATTACCTTGTCCTCTTGTCGCCTTCCACGTGCTTATTATGTCTCGAGATCAAAGGACTAGTGAGGAGTCTCCTCATCTTCCCTTATAAGCCATGACAGGAAATAACAGGACGAAGTTTTCATTTAAGCATAAAAGAGGCAATGATAATTAAGATGATAATGAGGGTCTTGCTGAGCATTAACTTTAAAACTGAGTGGATGGCTGTCTTCCTCTTATTGTTTCAGTAAATCGTTCAATGAGAGAGAGAGAGAGAGAGAGAGAGAGAGAGAGAGAGAGAGAGAGAGAGAGAGAGAGAGAGAGAGTTTGTTTCAGTAACGTTTTATCTTTAAAAAGTAATATCCTTTCAAAGACTGAATATATGATTACTTGCAATACACAACAACTTTTCTGTGGCTAAGAAAAAAAAAGTCTCAAAAGTTATTGTAAACACAAAAATGATAGGAGAAATAAAGCAAAATATTTCAGAGACTGGGAAATCTTCGGTGATAATTGACATTTATTAGGCCTACAAACAAAGTTTACCTCTATGCCACAAAATTAATGTAATTGAAAATAGAAATATGAGTTGACACTAAAAGAGACAATGAAATAAAACAAATAGATCGACTACTGTCCTATGAACAAAACAAACATATACTTAGATACCTAAAAATTTAGAATGTACTTTTTGACACTATATACATCGTCTTTACGAGTAAATCATATCAATGTCATCTTTCATAACCTTGTACCCAAACGTCTTGCGTAATCCACATAAATATCCTTTTTTTTCCCGTAACGTCCACCACATTCTATCCTAGCAAGGGTTCTATACATAGAAATTCTTTTTTTCTCCCCCCATCGTTCTCTCCTCTCAGATTCTCTTCCCAAAGAATCAAGGGCGCATTCTTTCATCCTCGTCATCCTTTTACACGAGCACTTAATCTCTAAAGCGACTTCTCTCATCCCTTCATACATATTTCAGGACCTTATTTTCTCTTCCTCACAAAGCCAACGGCATAACATTCTCTCATTCCTTTATTTTTTTTTCTGACACGTTTATTCTTTACTGTAGATATTGTGCTTGTTGACGGTTTTATGTTTTCTATGGTATACGGATAATGAAGGACCTTATTAACTTGTTTTTTCTGATGTATTTTGTAAAGTTGATTTATAATGTGTTCTTTTTATGATTTATACAGCATATATATATATATATATATATATATATATATATATATATATATATATATATATATATATATATATATATATATATATATATATATATATATATATATATATATATATATATATATATATATATATATATATATATATATATATATATATATATATATATATATATATATATATATATATATATAATATATATATATATATATATATATATATATATATATATATATATATGTGTGTGTACACACAGACACACACACACATATATATATATATATATATATATATATATATATATATATATATATATATATATATATATATATATATATATATATATATATATATATATATATATATATATATATATATATATATATATATATATATATATATATATATATGTATATATAAATATACACATATATATATATATATATATATATATATATATATATATATATATATATATATATATATATATATATATATATATATTTCTACCTCATACTTGGGATCGAACGCTAGCCCCTTCTAATGAAAGGCCAGGTTGAAACTAACCATGACACGAGAGGCCATAAAAGATATAGGAACCTGACGCTACCCAGCTGTCCGAGGATTTACCTGCCAAGACATCAGTCTCTTACCAGCGAGTTTTACCCGATATCCCGGCCCACCACGTGACACAATTGGTAGTAATTCATTCAAATTACCCCTAATGAGTTAATATGGATAAATATCAACACAACATCGTGTTCAAATAGAAATAAATTTCTACCTCATACATGGGATCGAACGCTAGCCCCTTCTAATGAAAGGCCAGGTCAAAACAAACCATGACACGAGAGGCCATAAAAGATATTGGAACCTGACGCTACCCAGCTGTCCGAGGATTTACCTGGCGAGACATCAGTCTCTTACCAGCGAGTTTTACCCGATATCCCGGCCCACCACGTGACACAATTGGTAGTAATTCATTCAAATTTCCCCTAATGAGTTAATATGGATAAATATCAACACAACATCGTGTTCAAATAGAAATAAATTTCTACTTCATACTTGAGATCGAACGCTAGCCCCTTCTAATGAAAGGCCAGGTCGAAACCAACCATGACACGAGAGGCCATAAAAGATATCGGAACCTGACGCTACCCAGCTGTCCGAGGATTTACCTGGCGAGACATCAGTCTCTTACCAGCGAGTTTTACCCGATATCCCGCCCCACCACGTGACATAATTGGTAGTAATTCATTCAAATTACCCCTAATGAGTTAAAATGGATAAATATCAACACAACATCGTGTTTAAATAGAAATAAATTTCTACCTCATACTTGGGATCGAACGCTAGCCCCTTCTAATGAAAGGCCAGGTCGAAACCAACCATGAAACGAGAGGCCATAAAAGATATCGAAACCTGACGCTATCCAGCTATCCGAGGATCTACCTGGCAAGACATCAGTCTCTTACCAGCGACTTTTACCCGATATCCCGGCCCACCACGTGACACAATTGGTAGTAATTCATTCAAATTACCCCTAATGAGTTAATATGGATAAATATCAACACAACATCGTGTTCAAATAGAAATAAATTTCTACCTCATACTTGGGCTCGAACGCTAGCCCCTTCTAATGAAAGGCCAGGTCGAAACCAACTATGACACGAGAGGCCATAAAAGATATCGGAACCTGACGCTACCCAGCCGACCGAGCATTTACCTGGCGAGACATCAGTCTCTTACCAGCGAGTTTTACCCGATATCCTGGCCCACCACGTGACACAATTGGTAGTAATTCATTCAAATTACCCCTAATGAGTTAATATGGATAAATATCAACACATTATCGTGTTGAAATAGAAATAAATTTTTACCTCATACTTGGGATCGAACGCTAGTCCCCTCTAATGAAAGGCCAGGTCAAAACCAACCATGACACGAGAGGCCATAAAAGATATCGGAACCTGACGCTACCCAGCTGTCCGAGGATTTACCTGGCAAGGCATCAGTCTCTTACTAGCGAGTTTTTCCCGATATCCCGGCCCATCACGTGACACAATTGGTAGTAATTCATTCAAATTACCCCTAATAAGTTAATATGGATAAATATCAACACAACATTGTGTTCAAATAGAAATAAATTTCTACCTCATACTTGGGATCGAACGCTAGCCCCTTCTAATGAAAGGCCAGGTCGAAACCAACCATGACACGAGAGGCCATAAAAGGTATCGGAACCTGACGCTACCCAGCTGTCCGAGGATTTACCTGGCGAGATATCAGTCTCTTACCAGCGAGTTTTACCCGATATCCCGGCCCACCACGTGACATAATTGGTAGTAATTCATTCAAATTACCCATAATGAGTTAGTATGGATAAATATCAACACAACATCGTGTTCAAATAGAAATAAATTTCTACCTCATACTTTGGATCGAACGCTAGCCCCTTCTAATGAAAGGCCAGTAAGTAGATTCGAAATTACTGAATGTTACATTCAACGACTTTTGTCGTTTAGGTGATTGGTGTCCGATGGCGGTTATTATGCGTGCTGCGTGTAATAGAGAGCGCATTCTTCTTTATTTGTATGTGTATTGCTTGTTGCACGTGCTTTAAATATCCTCCCCCACACCTTACAGCAGAAATGCATGTGAAAAAGGTGCCCTGCCCTAGAGAGTTATACTGTTGGCTGGTTATCTTGTAGGAGATACGCAGGTTTTAAGAAGTCCGTGATGATCCAACTTCTTTTCAGCGAATATTAACAGCGAATATTAAGGAAGAAACCTTCTTGAGTGTGATGTTTGACTAGGAATGGGCTTGCAAGTATCAGTACACATGAAGATGTGTGTTGCGGTGTGTAGGTATTTCGGTAGGTGCTGCTTTGCTGGGGCTTATACATCTGACAGCAAACGGTATATTTCACACACAATGTGATGCAGGAGATGATCATCAAAGGTGGCGGATATAGTAAAAAAAACCCGGAGTGACGACCAACGGGTTGCAATATACAGTTTCTGCTCCTGAGACAAACATGGTGTCCTTGGTGTGGTCTTCAGTCCGAGAAGGAAACCGGGAAGTCGTGGAACCCAGGTGGAGTAGGTTAGCATGACATCAATGCTGCTCTTATGGTACGATGGAAACATTCCACCATTCCATTGCTTGCAAGGATGTGAGCAGCAGTCTGTTGTAGGGTAATGCACAGATGCGGGTATTATAACGCTGAGGGTTATGAAGAGTGCCCATAACCGAATCTGTGTTGATGCACCTTTGAAGTTTGATAGGAAATACAGGCACATACCGTATTATAGGTATCTTTAGTAATGCTTTGCCATATGAACTCCGACTTGAGTAGCTGTGCAATAAATTGATGCAAGGGGTGTGAGAGGCCATGGATCTATTGAAACACTTATCAGCACATGTAGGCAAGTCTCCACTGAGGTAACAGAAGAGAGGGGCGTTGGAGTCATTGAGGGTGTCGTCTTCCCAATTGAAGGATATGCAAGAGGTACTGCAGGTTTGGTATCCAAGGTCCTTTCATTGGGCTTCGGCTTAGGCATAGTAATCAATTCTCCGGTGGACCGCAGCCAGTGTGCTTCTGGAAATAATGCCAACGACAGAATTCACTTTATCGAGGATATGTTTAAAGGGCCAATTGTATTTGGCAAAGGCAGAGAGATGTTGGCGCTGATGAGCAGACCAGGTATCAGACTATCAAGAGGAATGCAATAGGGCATGTGGCCCGAGAAAATGTCTAAGGAATTGCCCTCTAACAAGTGGCGGTAGCGACAGACAGCTAAATGCACCACCAGTAGGTCGCTGTCTAAGATTGATAGCTTGATTCTGCCTTGGAAAGTTTTCTACTGTAGAAGGCCAATGGTTGGGATATTCCAGTGATCTTCTGTTCGAGTACTACCCCTATAGCAATGTCGCTGGCATCAGTGGAGAGTAGAAAGAGTACAGTTGTCACAGGAAAGGTGAGAGCAGTAGCAGTTCATAGGGCTTTCTTTGCATTGAGGAAGGCCGCCTGGTAAAGGGGGCCCCACTTCCCATTTTTGGCTTACCCTTAAGGGGGGCACAGAAGAGGTTAAGATTGGCAGAGATAGCTTGCGAAAAGAGGTGATAGTAAAAAAAAAAAAAATCTTGCAATAATTTGACACATGAGAGCATAGGAAAATTATACACTACTCTATACCTTCTAAAGTAATGGGTGAAATACCCTCAAGAGTGATGCATTGATACAAGAATTTCCCTTCCTTGGCAAAAAAGTACACTTTACTTACCTGACTACAAGGCCGTCGTGCTGCAGGTGGTCAAGGATAATGAGTAGGTGCATTAGGTTGTCTTCTTTGGAGGGGGAGAATACTAGTATGTCATCAACGTAACATATGCAGATGGAAGGTCCCTTAAACCTAAGATGCAATCCATGAGTAGTTGAGATGTGGGTGACGGTGGTCTTGGGGATGTCTTCTGTGTTAATAGGCATCTGATAATACCTCTTCAGGAAGTCGAGGGTGGAAAATACTTAAGCACATTGATGATAGGTGGTGATTACGGAAATGAGGTAGAAATTTATTTCTATTTGAACACGATGTTGTGTTGATATTAATCCATATTGACTCATTAGGGGTAATTTGAATGAATTACTACCAATTGTGTCACGTGGGGGCCCGGGAAATTGGGTAAAACTCGCTGGTAAGAGACTGATGTCTCGCCAGGTAAATCCTCGGACAGCTGGTAGCGGTCAGGTTCCAATTTCTTTTATGAGCTCTCGTGACATGGTAGGTTTCGACCTGGCCTTTCATTAGAAGGGGCTAGCGTTCGATCCCAGGTATGAGGTAGAAATTTATTTCTATTTCAACACGATGTTGTGTTGATATTAATCCATATATATATATATATATATATATATATATATATATATATATATATATATATATATATATATATATATATATATATGTGTGTGTGTGTGTGTGTGTGTGTGTGTGTGTGTGTGTGTGTTTGTGCATGTGTGTGTCAGTGTGTGTGTATAAATGATATGCATTAAGAAACCTTTAAATTTACGGGTTTTAATAAAACATGCGCATTTCCTACCTATTTCAGAGTTTTATAAAGTTCTAGGTTCGAGGAGAATTTGGAATTTCATATGCATTTTTTCCTATTTATTCTTTCTATTCCAATATGTTTTCGTGTCCATTGAGTAATAAAGTAATAAATATACTATCATATGCAACATATTTTACACTTTCACCGATACATTATTTGCAAAACATTTTCTGTCTCTGGTGTTTGCATGAATATTATTATCAAATGCAGCGCAAACTTTGATTAATCGACAGACCACCTCAATATCGGCACCTCAGAATGCAAACAATGATACGGAAACGTAAACACATTATACAATGATACAGAAACGGTAGGAATGGTACATGTACCATCCGGGTATCTCTTATGTGTAACGCTTACAAATAATATTGGTGAGAACAAAATGGTATAATTCTTTAGTATACTTTATATACACAAGTGTGCTATCCAAAAGTGCATCGCGGGCTTAGAACGAATATGATTTAGCAAGGTTAAATTAAATAAGAAAAATATCTACTTACGAATTAAGTCTTTTAATTTCAATTTTGTATATAATTAATGCAATGAGGAAAATCCTGTTGACGCAAAATAACTCCAAAGTGTATCGGATATTAACCTTACATTTTCATAGGGTAGACTATTTCAGTGGCCAAAGCCTCGTAATATACCATTGTTTCATTGTTGATATATAATAGTAAAGTATTTTGGATGAATCTTAGGTGTAATTAATGAATTTTGACTTGAGGTTGGCTATTGCTAGACATTAAAAAAATACACATGAAAATATCAATACGGTATTGGTTGGTGACTTCAGTATCTCTGATTAGATTAGCCTTCTATCATCTGCGAAGAAGAGATAGTCCAAATTGTATCGTCGGCCTTATTCTTACCGTATAGTTAAGCTACGTGTTTAATGGTTTAAAGGTTACTCATGAATGGCAGATGCAAGGGACAGTGACATTGCCCAAAGAAGCAGGACGATGCCCATTAATCGTAATTTTAAAAGTATTTCACAAATCACAAGCTATGAAATTACATAAATAGTGTATATTATTCATTAGTGTATTCTATAAGTCGTAATTTATCGGTCTAATCCTTAATGTTCATTTTACCAAGAATACTTTTTGTTGATAATGTTCTTTCCATTAATCGTATATTTATTATATACAATTATCAAAGACAGGGAAGCAATCATTGGTAGACCTCGTCCCAGTTCCGTCTACTGCCATCATCCTCCTCCCCTCTCAAAACCAGTCCCAATTACAGAGGGTCCTGGAGCGTTTAAATTCTATTAAACTGATGCAATGTCGCGGAGAGACTCAGAGGTCCTTGATACAAAGATCCAGATTCAGGAATTAGGATACAAAAATAAGAAAGAGAAAAGGTAAATTCCGTATAAAAGTCTGAATTGGTATATATTTTTGGACTGAAACGTAATAAAATGTAACGAATATTTTGCAGCTATAAAAAGTAAAAATAGGATTTTGATAATTACTTTGTTACAATCGAGTTTCTATTATTATTCATTTCAGTTTATCCAAAATTACATTAGAGACTGTTTAATATCGTTTTCTTATTTATTAGTCTCGTACCTAAACTATTTAAAATTACCCTAGATTTAATATATAGCTAATGACATTAATTAAATCAATTAAAGCACTTTTAATTTCAAAAGACCTCTCTCACGTCTAAACGTATAACTTCAATGACATTTCTTTTTAAGTATTTTGGCTTAATATTGGTTATGGTAAGTAGGTAGGCACTAGGTTGGCCAGGGCACCAGCCATCCATTGAGATGCTAACGCTAGAGAGTTATTGGATCCCTTGACTGGTCAGGTAGTACTACATAGGATCCTTCTCTCTGGTTACGGTTAATTTTTCCTTTGCCTACTCATATACTGTGTAGTCTGGCCTATTCTTTATATATTCTCCTCTGTCCTCATACATCTGACAACACTGGGATTACCAAACAATTCTTCTTCATTCAAGAGGTTAACTACTGCAATCTACTTGTTCAGGGGCTACTTTCCTCTTGGTAAGGTTAGAACAGACTTTTTGGCTATGGTAAGCAGCTTTTCTAGGAGAAAGAGACTCCAAAATTAAACCACTGTTCTCTAGTCTTGGGTAGTGCCATAGCCTCTGTACCATAGTCTTCCGCTGTCTTGGGTGACAGTTCTCTTGCTTGAGGGTACACTCAGGTACACTATTCTATCTTATTTCTCTTCCTCTTATTTCGTTGAAGTTTTTATAGTTTATATATGAAATATTTATTTTAGTTGTTGCTACTGTTCTTAAATATTTTATTCCAATTGTTAATTAATTCTCTTATTTCCTTGTTTCCTTTCCTCACTGGGCTATTTTCCTTGTTGGAACTTCTGGGCTTATAGCATCTTGCTTTTCCAACTAGGGCTGTAGCTTAGCAAGTAATAATAATAATAATAATAATAATAATAATATGGCCACAAGGTATCCTCAAACCCGGAGTAATACAGCTACGTCCAATTTAGATATAGGGAGGTTTATCATTTTGTTTTCTCATCTCATAACCTCACGTAGCCTAGTGTAAGTTCTTCTAATGTTTTAGAGAACTTTCAATTTAGAATTCCAAAGCGGAAAGTCAGACAGATGACAAGCTCTTCATGAAGCAAGCCGTGCGCTCCTTTGTAGCGAGGGACACGTTA
>NC_090731.1:149108568-149113568 GCF_036898095.1 Palaemon carinicauda
TTTTTTTTTCTTAGACGGATTAATGCCCGATGTTAAACGTTGTATTTCTTGGTCTGTTCGATGGTCTTCTTTGACAAATTCCCGAATCATTGAGTACACACCCAAATGGTAACGCTCAACAACGGTTTCAAATCTCCTGTGCCAAGCCTCTACTCCATTATTCGTTCTTGGGAGATTGAGTTGTTGCAAATGATGGATGCTCCAAAGAGTTGGATGAAACCGTGGAGGGTGACGTAATTGGTTTTGTCTTGGCCTTCCCCTTCGTGAAATTATGCGCCTACCTAGCACATACGTTTCCCCGAAATATTTATAAACCGGTTCTGCTTCATCTGGGATGTTATTTGCAAGACATAGATATGCATCATGGATGTCATCAGGTCGTAGAAATGCGAGCGCTATTAACTGTCGTAAACCTAAAGCTAAATCGCAATTATTTTTGTATACATCAACGAGGCCATACTTTTGAATACTTCAGTAAATACTTTGACATAGGTTGAAAAAGCATCCGGTTATTCTAGCCTCGGGAAATTTTTCTTGGAGAGCTTTGATACAAGATATCTCAAAATCTATCAAGATGAATCTAGGAGTTAACTGAATTCCTTTTGCTCCTGCAACTGAAAGTAAATGTTCTAGCATTGATGAATATATCTGCGTTGTTTTCCCAGGCAGCAACACATAGACAGCCGGTAATATTTGCCCCTGGAATATGTAATGGATAGTGTATATTTGATAGAATTGCTTAGGACACGTTTTAAATGTCCCATCAAGGAACCAGGTATCCGACTCGGCTAGTCTTCGTCAATTATTTTCACTACCGAAAGCTAGAATTCTTTCCTGTACCTCTTCCTCCTCGAATTCTGCATTCAAAGTCTCACTTTCGGTCTTGGTGTCATACAAAAAGAAGTTTCTTTCCCCAGTATGAGTAACCTTCAGCTTATTTGGGATTACTAAATCAGTGGCAGAATTTGCTTCCACTGGAAATTCTTTTTTACGTATACGATGAATAGCTTGTCTTATAGCTGATGTAGATGGCATTTCAACAGCATAGTTTATATCTATTTTCTGTCTGGGTTACTAAACGATTGCCGCCGGTGTTGCATTTGTACTCTTTGCCAGACCTTTCACTTCATCAATACATTGTAGTACATCATTTCTCCCAGCAATCGGTGCATGGTTATGTTCCTTTCCTTCAGATATCATACCACCTTGTGTATTAAAAAGCTGAATCCCACGAAGTGTTGCAGCACCACCACAGTTTTTGTCCTCGCACCTGAAATAATGATTTTGTTCTCGGGATCTTTGATGTCGATATATGTGCCCTCTATAGACTAACTTTTCTTTTCCTTTCTGAGATTTCACAAAAGTGTATTCGTCCATTATGGGCAGCCGGATTTGGAAAAAAAAAATCTTCTCTATAAGTATAAAACAATCCGGCCGAAAACTCTCAGACAACTAAAGTATTTTCTCGAAATTATTGAAAAAAAGACAGAAAGGAGAAAGAGAGAGAGAGAAAAGCAAAGTATCCACAACTACTATTCAGTATAACCAATAGCTTAGAGTTAGAGAGAAAAAGAGGCCTCAATTTGTCAATCTTTTGAATTCTAATTTAGCTTTGTCACTCTTTTGTTATGTCACTCTTTTGAATTTTCATTTTGGTTTGTCACTCTTTCGTTATGTCAGTCTTTTGAATTATTATTCATGTTTGTCACTCTTGTGTTATGTCACTCTTTTGAATTTTTATTCATGTTTGTCACTCTTGTGTTATGTCACTCTTTCGAAATGTCGCTCTTTCAATACACACCCTATATATATATATATATATATATATATATATATATATATATATATATATATATATATATATATATATATATATATATATATATATATATATATATATATATATATATATATATATATATATATATATATATATATATATATATATATATATATATATATATATATATATATATATATATATATATATATATATATATATATATATATATATATATATATATATATATATATATATATATATATATATATATATATATATATATATATATATATATATATATATATATATATATATATATATATATATATATATATATATATATATATATATATATATATATATATATATATATATATATATATATATATATATATATATGTGTGTGTGTTTACATATGCATATATCTTATATATATATATATATATATATATATATATATATATATATATATATATATACATATATATATATATATATATATATATATATACGGATATACATACACACATGTACCCACACACACAGATATATATATATATATATATATATATATATATATATATATATATATATATATATATATATATACATATACTGTATATATATATATAAATATATATATACATACATATACATATACTGTATATATATATATATATATATATATATATATATATATATATATATATATATATATATATATATATATATATATATATACATATATATATATATATATATATATACACACATATACATATATATATATATATATATATATATATATATATATATATATATATATATATATATATATATATATATATATATACATATACATATACTGTGTATATATATATATATATATATATATATATATATATATATATATATATATATATATATATATATATATATATACATATATAAAACAAAAGTGTGAGAGAGAGAGAGAGAGAGAGAGAGAGAGAGAGAGAGAGAGAGAGAGAGAGAGAGAGAGAGAGAGAGCCTTACCTTATTGCCTTATTTTTTGTTTGGGTTCCCCCAGGTCCCTCAGTGTGAGGCACCTCGTATATCCACCAGAGAGTTGCTAATGCATCTTCCGGTGTATTTTGCATCTTCCAGTCTTGGATGGTCTGGGATGCATCTTAGGTATTTATCGAGCTGATTCTTAAACACATATACGCTCACTCCTGATATGTTTCTTAGATGAGCTGGCAGCACATTAAATAGTCGCTGCATTATCGATGCTGGTGCTTAGTGGATTAATGTCCTGTGCGCCTTTCTCAGTTTACCTGGAATGCTTTTTGGCACTATTAATCTACCTCGGCTTGCTCTTTCTGATATTTTAAGCTCCATGATGTTTTCAGCAATTCCTTCTATTTGCTTCCATGCTTGTAATATCATGTAGCGTTCTCTTCTCCTTTCTAGACTGTATAGTTTTAAAAATTGCAGTCTTTCCCAGTAGTCAAGGTCCTTAACTTCTTCTATTCTAGCAGTATAGGACCTTTGTACACTCTCTATTTGCGCAATATCCTTTTGGTAGTGTGGGTACCATATCACATTGCAGTACTCGAGTGTACTACGCACATAAGTTTTGTAAAGCATAATCATGTGTTCAGCTTTTCTTGTTTTAAAGTGTCTGAATAACATTCCCATTTTTGCTTTACATTTAGCCAACAGTGTTGCTATTTGGTCGTTGCATAACATATTCCTATTTAAAATTACACCAAGGTCTTTAATTGCTTCCTTGTTTGTGATTGTCTCATTATTAGGTCCCTTGTAAGCATACACCATTCCTTCTCTGTTTCCATAATTTATTGATTCGAATTTATCGGAGTTAAATACCATCCTATTTATCTCCGCCCATTCATATGTTTTGTTTAGATCTCTTTGTAGTGAGTTCCTATCTTCATCACAAGTAATTTCTCTACTTATTCTTGTGTCATCGGCGAAACTTCTTACTACGGAGTTTCCAACATCACAGTCTATGTCTGAGATCATAATAACAAATAGCAGTGCAGCTAATACCGTACCTTGGGGCACACCAGATATTACCTGGGCTTCATCTGATTTCTCGTCATTTGCAACCACTATCTGTTTTCTGTTTTGCAGGAATTCTTTTACCCATTTTCCTATCTTTCCCACAATATTGTGCTTTCTCATTTTTTCTCCAATATGTTATGGTCTACCTTGTCAAAGGCTTTTGCAAAATCTAGATAGATCACATCTGTGTCTTTTTCATTTATCATATTATTGTATATGTTTTCATAGTGTGCTATCAGTTGGGTCTGTGTACTTTTTCCAGGTACGAAACCGTGTTGACCCATATTAAACAAATTATTTTTGACCAAATGGTTCATTATTTTCTTTTTTATTACCCTCTCATACACTTTCATAATATGTGATGTTAGACTAACAGGTCTATAATTGCTTGCCTCTAGTCTTGATCAACTTTTGAAGATAGGGGTTATATAAGCTAAGTTATGTTTAACATATATCTCGCTCATATCTACACTCTGTCTTAGCAGAGAGAGAGAGAGAGAGAGAGAGAGAGAGAGAGAGAATGTATAAGCATGCCCACGTGCATGGCTGAGTATATCAATTGCTGTCTGCCTATTAACCTCTCATGATAAAAAGACAATCTAAATAAACTAATTCCATGGAGAAATGACCATTTAAATTAAGAAATGATTAAGTTCATACATTGTTCATGAGTAAATTTCTGAATACAAAAGCATTCTGTTGAGAAAAAGAAACCGAGTGAAATAATGTTCAGTAATGCTTCTCAACATTCCTGAAAAGTTGAACTTTTATCATAAGGAAAGTACGCTAGCTTTTCGAAACCATTACCATAATACACACACTAAGCAAAGCTGAAACATGTGCAGACTTTTTCATGGGAGAAATAAGACTTATTCCATCCCAGAGGAAATGTTGAAGGGAGAGTAATTTCTGTGTGACAACAGAAATCCTATTTGCTACTGGTCAACCTCATAAGTCACTACTCTCTGTTGTGTACTGTAGGCAAGGAAAGTCATAAAACTAGAATTGCTTTCATGTACTTTCAATATTTGTTTCATTTTTCGTTCATAGCGTTATGGGGTGAAATGTTATTATTATATATATTTCTATTTACTATTCTTTATCGTATAACATGCAAGAGGTTGTTTTTTTTTTTTTTATTTATTTACAG
>NC_090731.1:149118568-149126068 GCF_036898095.1 Palaemon carinicauda
GGTAGTAATTCATTCAAATTACCCCTAATGAGTCAATATGGATAAATATCAACACAACATCGTGTTCAAATAGAAACAAATTTCTACCTCATACTTGGGATCGAACGCTAGCCCCTTCTAATGAAAGGCCAGGTCGAAACCAACCATGTCACGAGAGCCCATAAAAAGAATTGGAACCTGACGCTAACAGCTGTCCGAGGATTTACCTGGCGAGACATCAGTCTCTTACCAGCGAGTTTTACCCAATTCTCCGGGCCACCACGTGACACAATTGGTAGTAATTCATACAAATTACCCCTAATTAGTCAATATGGATAAATATCAACACAACATCGTGTTCAAATAGAAACAAATTTCTACCTCATACTTGGGATCGAACGCTAGCCCCTTCTAATGAAAGGCCAGGTCGAAACCAACCATGTCACGAGAGCCCATAAAAAGAATTGGAACCTGACGCTAACAGCTGTCCGAGGATTTACCTGGCGAGACATCAGTCTCTTACCAGTGAGTTTTACCCAATTCCCCGGGCCACCACGTGACACAATTGGTAGTAATTCATTCAAATTACCCCTTATGAGTCAATATGGATAAATATCAACACAACATCGTGTTCAAATAGAAATAAATTTCCACCTCATACTTGGGATCGAACGCTAGCCCCTTCTAACGAAAGGCCAGGTCGAAACCAACCATGTCACGAGAGCCCATAAAAAGAATTGGAACCTGACGCTAACAGCTGTCCGAGGATTTACCTGGCGAGACATCAGTCTCTTACCAGCGAGTTTTACCCAATTCCCTGGGCCACCACGTGACACAATTGGTAGTAATTCATTCAAATTATCCGTACCAATTGTGTCACCTGGTGGCCCGGGGAATTGGGTAAAACTCGCTGGTAAGAGACTGATGTCTCGCCAGGTAAATCCTCGGACAGCTGTTAGCGTCAGGTTCCAATTCTTTTTATGGGCTCTCGTGACATGGTTGGTTTCGACCTGGCCTTTCATTAGAAGGGGCTAGCGTTCGATCCCAAGTATGAGGTAGAAATTTGTTTCTATTTGAACACGATGTTGTGTTGATATTTATCCATATTGACTCATTAGGGGTAATTTGAATGAATTACTACCAATTGTGTCACGTGGTGGCCCGGGGAATTGGGTAAAACTCGCTGGTAAGAGACTGATGTCTCGCCAGGTAAATCCTCGGACAGCTGTTAGCGTCAGGTTCCAATTCTTTTTATGGGCTCTCGTGACATGGTTGGTTTTGACCTGGCCTTTCATTAGAAGGGGCTAGCGTTCGATCCCAAGTATGAGGGAGAAATTTGTTTCTATTTGAACACGATGTTGTGTTGATATTTATCCATATTGATTCATTAGGGGTAATTTGAATGAATTACTACCAATTGTGTCACGTGGTGGCCCGGGGAATTGGGTAAAACTTGCTAGTAAGAGACTGATGTCTCGCCAGGTAAATCCTCGGACAGCTGTTAGCGTCAGGTTCCAATTCTTTTTATGGGCTCTCGTGACATGGTTGGTTTCGACCTGGCCTTTCATTAGAAGGGGCTAGCGTTCGATCCCAAGTATGAGGTAGAAATTTGTTTCTATTTGAACACGATGTTGTGTTGATATTTATCCATATTGACTCATTAGGGGTAATTTGAATGAATTACTACCAATTGTGTCACGTGATGGCCCGGGGAATTGGGTAAAACTCGCTGGTAAGAGACTGATGTCTCGCCAGGTAAATCCTCGGACAGCTGTTAGCGTCAGGTTCCAATTCTTTTTATGGTCTCTCGTGACATGGTTGGTTTCGACCTGGCCTTTCATTAGAAGGGGCTAGCGTTCGATCCCAAGTATGAGGTAGAAATTTGTTTCTATTTGAACATGATGTTGTGTTGATATTTATCCATATTGACTCATTAAGGGGTAATTTGAATGAATTACTACCAATTGTGTCACGTGGTGGCCCGGGGAATTGGGTAAAACTCGCTGGTAAGAGACTGATGTCTCGCCAGGTAAATCCTCGGACAGCTGTTAGCGTCAGGTTCCAATTCTTTTTATGGTCTCTCGTGACATGGTTGGTTTCGACCTGGCCTTTCATTAGAAGGGGCTAGCGTTCGATCCCAAGTATGAGGTAGAAATTTGTTTCTATTTGAACATGATGTTGTGTTGATATTTATCCATATTGACTCATTAAGGGGTAATTTGAATGAATTACTACCAATTGTGTCACGTGGTGGCCCGGGGAATTGGGTAAAACTCGCTGGTAAGAGACTGATGTCTCGCCAGGTAAATCCTCGAACAGCTGTTAGCGTCAGGTTCCAATTCTTTTTATGGGCTCTCGTGACATGGTTGGTTTCGACCTGGCCTTTCATTAGAAGGGGCTAGCGTTCGATCCCAAGTATGAGGTAGAAATTTGTTTCTATTTGAACACCATGTTGTGTTGATATTTATCCATATTGACTCATTAGGGGTAATTTGAATGAATTACTACCAATTGTGTCACGTGGTGGCCCGGGGAATTGGGTAAAACTCACTGGTAAGAGACTGATGTCTCGCCAGGTAAATCCTCGGACAGCTGTTAGCGTCAGGTTCCAATTCTTTTTATGGGCTCTCGTTACATGGTTGGTTTCGACCTGGCCTTTCATTAGAAGGGGCTAGCGTTCGATCCCAAGTATGAGGTAGAAATTTGTTTCTATTTGAACACGATGTTGTGTTGATATTTATCCATATTGACTCAATAGGGGTAATTTGAATGAATTACTACCAATTGTGTCACGTGGTGGCCCGGGGAATTGGGTAAAACTCGCTGGTAAGAGACTGATGTCTCGCCAGGTAAATCCTCGGACAGCTGTTAGCGTCAGGTTCCAATTCTTTTTATGGGCTCTCGTGACATGGTTGGTTTCGACCTGGCCTTTCATTAGAAGGGGCTAGCGTTCGATCCCAAGTATGAGGTAGAAATTTGTTTCTATTTGAACACGATGTTGTGTTGATATTTATCCATATTGACTCATTAGAGGTAATTTGAATGAATTACTACCAATTGTGTCACGTGGTGGCCCGGGGAATTGGGTAAAACTCGCTGGTAAGAGACTGATGTCTCACCATGTAAATCCTCGGACAGCTGTTAGCGTCAGGTTCCAATTCTTATTATGGGCTCTCGTGACATGGTTGGTTTCGACCTGGCCTTTCATTAGAAGGGGCTAGCGTTCGATCCCAAGTATGAGGTAGAAATTTATATATATATATATATATATATATATATATATATATATATATATATATATATATATATATATATATATATATATATATACATATATATATATATATATGTATATATATATATTATATATATATATATATATATATATATACATATATATACATATATATAGATATATATATATATATATATATATATATATATATATATATATATATATATATATATATATATATATATATACAGTTACACTCAGTGGAATTGTCAGACAATTCAGTCGCATTCCATGCAATTTTTGTGAGATCGTGTTCCTAGTTAAAAATAACATTTCAGATTCATACTTTCACTACCTTTAACTTTTTTTTAATGATGGTTTGCTCATATATATATATATATATATATATATATATATATATATATATATATATATATATATATATATATATATATATATATATATATATATATATATATATAAAACACCATAAAGTTTATCTATTGACAAAGGCGAAAGTGACAAATATTATCGATAAACTATAAGAACTCATTTGAGTTCATGATTGAAATCAGTATAACATATTTTTAATACATTAGGAAAACATTCAAAAGAAATGGCAAAAAATTATTTCATATAGGATATGTTCATTTATTTCCTTAATTCGAAGAGATCTTTTTGTCCAGTGGTTAAATATCCAGGACTAATGCCCTACTTAAGCAAAGTTTAATTGATTTGATTAATGAAAACTCAGTTTTTCGTAAGTTTTTAGCACTTATTAGTTCTCGTGAATGTCAACATCCACAAAAAAACCGAAGGGGGAGGGGGCGTTGAAGAAAAACTGGAGGCCGGAAAATCACAGGCATTAACTTCCATCAAGTCTGAAATATGTTGATGTCTCAGGCTAAAAGGACGACCATGAAAACTCAGGCATGCTGTTTAATCCGATTTCTCCTCCTCTTCTTTTTTTCTTGAAGTTTTTATAGTTAATACGCGGAGGATCTAATTTAATGTTGTTACTGATCTTTAAATATATTATTTTTTATTGTGTATTCTTCTAGTTTATCTATTTCCTTGTTTTCTTTCCTCACTGGGCTATTTTTCCATGTTGGAGCCCTTGGATTTTTATCATCTTGCTTTTCCAGGTAGGGTTATAGCCTAGCTTGAAGTAATAATAATAATAATAATAATAATAATAATAATAATAATAATAATAATAATAATAATAATAATAATAATAATAATAATAATAATAATAATAATAAGAGAAGGAAGAAAAGGAGAAACTAATCGTGATAAACAATCCAAAAGAGAATGTCAAATTGGCAAAAGTTTTAAAAGTTACTCTAGTAAATATTTTCTTTAATAAAGAAAAGCTGTAGGTAATGTGTACCTGATAAAGATCATATATTTCCTTCAAAATCAAACTATGCTCGACATTTTCAGTCGCAAGATATTAATGATACCTATCTCAATTTATAAACAACACGAACCTAATATAATGGCTAAAGTTGTTCCACACACATAGCACATTTCAACACAGAATTTATAATTATGACAGCTGAAGATCATCTAATTTTTCTTAATACATTTTAAAACTCCTCACTCTTTATTGGGAGTTGCTAATTATCCCATTTTTTACTCAGCTGATTTTTCATAATTACTATTCTTACATTAGCAAATGGATAAGAATCATATTACAGGACATATCAACATAAATTACCTTCTAATTGAAGGGATTCTCAAATTATGTCCTTTATTCCGTACATAAAAAGCTGAATAATGTTGTTTGAGAGAGTAATTAACGCAGATAATATTTAAAGAAAAAAAATAGAAAGGCAAGACCCTTATTAAAGCAGAAGTTCCAAGCAACGAAGAGAAGAAGAGGAGTTTTAATATCTCAGTTGTTTAGGAAGCGGATGCACGATAATGAATGGACCTGATGGATAATTAGGAACGTCAGTGAATTTTACATTTTTTTTAAAGCACTGATATCACACCGTTATGTTCCTTCTTTCTTCATTGTCCAGAAACAAAGCATTATTTTCATCCCTTTCTTTAGTAATGACGCCATTTGGAGTCCAATGGTAATCCGATATTTTTCAGCAGTATTCTATCTCCCTACTTGACGCCTTCACAATTGATTTTCCTTTCTCTCGTTTTATATATGAAATTACTAATGGGTTTGTCTGATGTTTCGTTTATGATTTTTTATTTCTTAAACACAAGCATGGTTTCTTCTTCATTAAATATGAATAAAACTGTTAAAATGTTCAATTAGTTTTCCATAAAGTTTAGTGGTATCCTGCATAGTATTTACGTGTATATTCGATACAAACTACTTCTGATCGTTGAGTCGTCATTTCTTATTCTAATAATCTGATATACTTCATTCATTAGTCCTTGTGCTTTAATTGATTTTCCATCTATGAGAGCTTATTTCCTTCTTACCGAATATCGACAAATTTCAAAATGCATCGTAGACAAAAATCGTAGTTTTTTTCCCCCCTAAATTCATGCTCTGTTTACGCCATGCATTATATAGCTCTTGAAATAATCCCCTGCACTTTACACCATTAATCGTCAACTATTTCAGCAATAAACATTTTGTAATAAACAATTTTCTCTATACATCCTTCTAATGGTGTTCATAGTTTCCCACTTCTAAACACTATTTCTGTGTATGGTATTTTATATGATTTTTTTTTTTTATATATGTAGATATATAAATGGTGTCTACCATCCATCTGCAGTAGCACTCTCATGACATTTCGAAGGAAATTACAGAACACTGTAGGTAAATATGTGTGTTTAAGTTTTCATTTTGTTTATGTGTTTGTGTTTGCTTATAGGTATGCCGATGTATTTTTATATATGATACGATATTGCTTTTTATTTTGACAAAGTGATACATTATATCAAACCTTTACTGGTCTGTTATAACCATTTGCTTACCGAGAATGAAAATCAACTTCTTACGAAGACAAATCATTATTTTTGATACTATCACCAAAGTATATTCATGGATCAAGGAACTTTCATACCAGGTTGCAAGTCCATCACATCTAAATATCTTAGCTTTAAGCCATAGGTTTGAATAACTTTGTAAGGCCTTACTTATATTTAAGATAAAACTATCACCTTCAAAGAGAAAAGCTAAAAATGCTATTATACATTGTAATTTGGGCCCCCAACCATATTTCAGCCAGGGGTTGGACACTGATCATATGTATATATGGTCAGTCTCTAGGGCACTGTCCCGCTTGATAGGGCTATGTCACTGTCCCCTGTCCCTTGCCTCTGCCATTCATGAGCGACTTTTAAACCTTTATGGTATGAGCTTTTATTATTCTATAATCACGGGCATTGTAACGTCATCTCCTAATCCCCTGCCCCTTACACCATTAATAGTCAACCATTTCAGCAATAAAAATTTTTTAATATTCAATTTGCTCCTATGATTCCATATTGAACTATCTTTATCATTTGTATTTTAAATTTTATATTAACTTTACCTTTGTACTACAAATTCAAAACTTATTAAGAAGCTTATATCGTTTCTCTTTATTGCCATATCATATTAACTTATTTCCTGTTTCTGTGCAATAGTAGATATAACCATTGCTCTATAGTCTTGGGTAGTGCCCAAGCCTCTGTCCCATGGTCTTCCATTGATTTGGGTTATATTTCTTTTCCATACTTCCTTATTTAATTTCCTCACATGGTTATTTTCCTTATTGAATCCCTTGAGTTTATGGCATCCTGCTTTTCCCAGTAGGGTTGAAGCTAAGAAAATAATAATAATAATAATAATAATAATAATAATAATAATAATAATAATAATAAGAAGAAGAAGAAGAAGAAGAAGAAGAAGAAGAAGAAGAAGAAGAAGAAGAAGAAGAAGAAGAAGAAGAAGAAGAAGAAGAAGAAGAATATTTTCAAGTGTATTAAATGGTTACTAAGATCAATTATAATATGGCAAATATTAGTTATTCTCTGAATCACATTTAATGCTAGTAAATATACTGTAATTGAAATCAACCAAATGTCTTTACAAAGATAATTCTTGTGACTTTATAAAAAATACTTAGTTTAGTTTATTATTGAATATGTGAGTGCCATTGTTAATCAATAAACTAAGTCTTATATTTCAATAGCTGAAGATATTTCCCTAACATATCGTGATTTATAATTAAATACTGATAAGAAATTATAATAAGATATTCCATTAAAAAATAATTAGTGTATCTACATATTCAGTTGCTCGATGTCCTTATACAGCCTTA
>NC_090731.1:149128568-149158568 GCF_036898095.1 Palaemon carinicauda
ATATATATATATATATATATATATGTACATGTATATATATGTATATATATGTAAATATATATATATATATATATATATATATATATATATATATATA
Organism: Palaemon carinicauda; assembly: GCF_036898095.1. Taxonomy (NCBI): domain Eukaryota; kingdom Metazoa; phylum Arthropoda; class Malacostraca; order Decapoda; family Palaemonidae; genus Palaemon; species Palaemon carinicauda. Next base: position 149,128,666 of record NC_090731.1, read on the forward strand.
TATATATATATATATATATATATATATCTGTATCCTTCTAATTCTTTACCGCATCCATAATGGACACTCAAAAGGAATAAATAGCATAAAAGATTTTATTATTATGAACCAATGGGTTGCTTCTAATCTTTCATATCTTTTATTCAACATCAAATCTATCTTAATTTGAGGCGTCATATCAATCACTGACAGTAAAATGTAATGAATTCATATTATATCATCCTATGAAATATTTAGTGCGGTTTCCTTTCAAAAATAAAATTCATAATTTCCCCGATGAGATCAAAGTTATGATCATATCTCCCGGAATATAAAGCGAATGCACAATTTTTGTATTACATCAAAAGTTTGAGCTTAAATGAGAAATGCATGCAAGCGTAGGAACTCAATCAAATTTCAGGAAAAGCCCAAGGCTAGGATTATCGCATGATCCTTCAATGCATATCATAACTGCCTTATGAATCGAGATAAAAAACAGGCAATCCTGAATATCTCCAGTTGCATTTCCAACAGCTGAGCCTCTTGTAAGATGCAAGTCCGTATTGTGCAGGGAAATACGATGGACAAGAATCTTTGAAGCATTAAGCTGAATGAAGCTGCGTCTGCTGGAGTGCTTAGAACGATTCAGAACCACGTTAAAAGCTTCCAAAAGGATTAAACGATAAGCAGATCGAGCTTCTGAAGAAGAAGAAGAAGAAGAAGAAGAAGAAGAAGAAGAAGAAGAAGAAGAAGAAGAAAGCCGATTAGCGAAGAAGATAATCGTTTGCGTAAGTGTTGTCGGGAGAAGGCCATTCATCGAGAATGTGGTTAAGTCATAAATCTATTATTTTCTTCATAAAATGATCAATTCGAATAACAAGATAAAACTGCAGATCGAATAAGAATTATTATTGATTCGATGACTCTATCGCTACGCTTACACAACCGTAGTTAATAATTTTAATATTGTTTGATGGAACCTAATAACTCCGTAAAATATGTTTATATTCCAGCCTTCGCCAACCAAATCGCATAACCATCACGGCAAAATAAAATAATATTTCCATTTAATTTATATGATAAATAGCCATGAATATCTGCCATCTTCATAACTAGAGAGAAGGACTGAATCAGGTATACAGTATTTACCTGCATATATATACTTTCCATTACAATTACAGTGTAGTAATATACTGTAAGCATAAGTTTTTGACTCATTAATTATTCATCATTAAAGAATATCACAACGTCTCAAAAGTTCTCTTAAAGAAATAGATTTTCATTTGGTCATAATTTATTACCCCAACTTAATTCCATATTAATCAGTTTCTGAAATGGTATGAAAACACAGTTTCCGAAGGTAAACCTTGTTGGCAAAATTTTCAAATTATCTTACGTATGTATAACTAGAATTTTTAAGAAGGTAATCTTTCCCACAAACTTAATTTTCATTTAGAGCAAGAAAATTATAATACAAAGAATTTTTTACATGTAAATAAAATGTTAAACAGAGAGTTATAAATGGATATGGAAATGTAGGAGGATATGACTAGTTAAATTAAATACATACATGCATACACACATATATACACAAACACATACAAATGCATATATATATGTATTTGTATGCGTGTGTTTGTGTATATGTGTGTATGCATGTATATATATATATATATATATATATATATATATATATATATATATATATATATATATATATATATATATATACATATATATATATATATATATATATATATATATATATATATATATATATATATATATATATATATATAAAGAGAGAGAGAGAGAGAGAGAGAGAGAGAGAGAGAGAGAGAGAGAGAGAGAGAGAGAGAGAGAGAGAGAGAGAGAGAGAGAGAGAGAAAAAAAATTGCCATTTCCAAAGAATTGTAATATGTTTGTGTATCAGGAAAGGGAGAGATGAGTAACACAGCTGGAGGTGAAATTAATAGAAATTTCCCTGAAGAAACAACGATATCACAAAAGGCAAGGCAAATATGTTCGTCGATTCTTCAGAATTTGTCTATGAATTTGCAATGTTCCCGTCCTAAATTGCCTTCTATTGTATATCAATTTAGCTTTATTAAAAAAAAAAAAAACTGTAGGTAATACAAATAATTTGATTTGGTAAACTACCTAACACCAGAGAATGTGTAATTAAGCCCCTTTTTGAAGATATTTTATCAATATCATTGTTTAAAGATTATAAGAAAATCTCAAATTCATATTAATACTACTTTCATTAAACTATGAAAAAAATTAAAATAACCAACCAGTATAGGATCAGCACGAACCAGTGTACTGGACTTTTTTCACCTTATGTTAAAGTTCAATAGGCCTTTCTTATGAAAGGTTCAATATCACTGAAAGGTTTCGGTTTCATTAGGAAAAGTAAGAGTTCCCAGAAGAAATGAACCACTAGTATCTGAAAACATCTGGTTGGGGGGGGGGGGGGGGGTTGCAGCCGGGGGTGCGGGATTATGTGTAGTAAATATTGACAATATTAAATTCGTAGGAAATATTACCTTCGAGGGTATTTTGAATATATCAGTGCAGTATTGGAATATGTTTGATAATATTTTCAAGAAGATGTAGGTAGTTAAAGAGTGACAATTATTTCTAGAAGTGTGTGTGTGTATATATATATATATATATATATATATATATATATATATATATATATATATATATATATATATATATATATATATATATATATATATATGATAAATTTTGCACATTTAGGCATTTTCCTATTTATATAAGACATAAATCATACTCCTAATATCTGGATTTTCTCTATACTCTCTCTCTCTCTCTCTCTCTCTCTCTCTCTCTCTGCCTCGATTTTCTGTGGTGTTTTTAGTAACTTTCCAGACCCCATCATCCTCTTATATTTGATGTTTCCGTATCTGACAAGAATAAAGCCCAAAGCTACGATAAGTTCTGGCGCCTTAAGAGGATTATAGTCCAGTTTTCAGTCCCGGAGGTGCTAAAACCCTAAGGCTGACAATCCCATAAACACAATTATATCCCTATTGTTATCACCCACATTCAGAGTAGGTGAGGTGCCTAACATAATATGGGTAAACTACGTACCAGGACAGCATTTGATCCCCTTACCCTCTTGGTTCATTGATCTCTTGAAGTCAACCGAATCGATGGAATATTTTTCGTTCAAAAATGGTTTACAGGAAGAGGCGAACATGATCTTCCACGAAATATAAGGATCTGTTAATAAACGTGAAGATTATGATGAGGATATAAATAATAATGTTCGTGCCTTGCATGATTTAAAGAATATGATCTTTATGTCCCAACGATGGGACCGGGGACGCCTTGTAATTTTTAAGGAGCACCTGTAAATAAACTCATCAGTTATACCCTAAAAGAGTCACTAACAAGATATTACAAATCACTTTCCCCTAGAAAATACGTTCCCTTATTTTGCGATGTATAAATCACTAGACCTAATCATAAACATTTTACCTTTAGGGATTTTCTTTCAACCTTTAGAGTCTTTGGCAGAGATTTTCCCCTGGATACATAATCCGTTCCTAACTTTTTTGAGAGAGTAGATGTCTTATGTTATATATGTTCTCATTGGTTTAAAGTCCCCCTTTCATCTTATTACTGACGAAATTTTTGTGTTTTCTCTTAAACAATGATGTACAAAATCTCGTAAATATTCAGGCTCTCATTTCAAAATTACACATTTAACTAATCTTTTATTAGTATAATTAGATTTTACAATGAAAAAAAAAAAGGAGTTGAAGCCAGATCAGTATAAGGGGAGAGCGATAGGCCGTTCACTAAATTAAAAAGAAGGACGTGGTACAGACCATAACCTATCTAGATTATATCAAGAGACGAAATGAAGGCAATACATTACGTTGTCAGATAAATGGAGAAAGTGATATTGTTACAAAGATGTATGACTTTTTATCCTCAAAAAACCGGTGGCCTCATATGTGGTAACGTTCGTGACTGGTGATGCCAGACTGAGGTTCGAATCCCGTTCAAACTCGTTAGTTCCTTTGGTCGCTGCAACCTCACCATCATTGTGAGTTAAGAATGAGAGGTTTAGGGGAGCTTATAGGTCTATCTACCGAGTCATGAGCAACCAATGCCTGACTCTCTTTAGTCCTAGCTTGGGTGGAGAGGGGTCTTGAACGCTGATCATATGTTGCCTATATATGGTCAGTCTCTAGGGCATTGTCTTGCTTGATAGGGCAATATCATTGTCCCTTGCCTCTGCAATTCATGAGTGGCCTTTAAACCTTTAACCCTTTAAAACGGAATAAATATAATCAAAAGTCAGGCTATATAAGTGATCGTATGCTCATTGTTTCAAAGGAACAACGCTTTTTAAACAAATGATATAGTTTTCGAAATAAATTGCATTTCCAAGATTAAAATTATTTGAAAATAAAAGTACCAACTTTCATTTATTTCGTTGAATGAATAGTTTAAGTGCTTCACTATATATATATATATATATATATATATATATATATATATATATATATATATATATATATATATATATATATATATATTGAATAAGAATATATATCAAAGTATCCTCTGCAGTTGATATTTCGTAAATGAGAAAATAGATATATCGACACATTTTTTTTTTTGCAGCACTGTGGATTTTTTTTTTTCTAAAATCCGGGGTTAGGAGGAAAGAATATACATAATTCAAATGTTGAAATAATTTTGTGTTAACAATATAATATCTAATTTCCACAGCTTTAAGTGCCTCGTGAAGCTCTTGAAAAATGTGTTGAAACCACTTCAAGCATAAAAAATGGCTTATTGCGAAAGTCTTTTGTGATTTTTGTGATTGTTTACTAATGTAAAAAATAAGAATAGTTCAAATTAATTAGAATAGTTCTTTCAGTATTCCTTCAATATAGGTGATTCTGATGAGTAAGAAATATATTGAATATTTAGAACTTTACTTTATAAATGGAGATAGAAACTAAACTTGTTCATGCAATGCCATGATATCAAGAATGTAAGATTTTCATTCAAGAAATGACTCTTCGCTTTTAACTGAATGATAAAGCAGAGGATACATCATGAAATCAACGAGTAGAGAGAGAGAGAGAGAGAGAGAGAGAGAGAGAGAGAGAGAGAGAGAGAGAGAGAGAGAGAGAGAGAGAGAGAGAGAGAGAGAGAGAGAGAATCCACAGTAATACACTTAGATTTTTCCATTACAAACGATAATCGTTCTGCCGTTCTTATATCTAATTGTTGATGAAACTCATATAAGGAATAGGCACCCAATGATTAATTTGACCAACAAATAAGGGGGTTTAGGTTCAATGAATACTAATCATATTACCTAGGTATAAAGATGAGCTCTGTTATGAACTTGCAAAGAATACTGTGTTATGTGTTCATATGTCATATGTTCAATTAACGCGTTTTAGCTCAGCGTCTTGCAATTACAAGAAAATTGTTAAAGAATATTAAGCAAATGTGATTAATACTAAAAAGTTCATGAAAAAAAAAACATTTAGACCAAAAAAACTATAAAAATGCAATGCTTAAAACAGGGCATTCGAATCCTTATAAAATTGCCTTCTATTTAATTTGAAGGATTAGCTCTGAACTGTCTGTCTTTGTAGGAAATAGCTATGACCACAATTAACTTGATATAAGTTAATTTATTGTTATATTGATTTTAATTGCAGAAATATATGTATCGTATAACTTTTGTTTATTTCATATCTTAGTAGTTGCAATGCTCATTCATCATTCGCCCCATTTCAAAACACCTAAAGAAATGAAATATTTAATCATTATAATGATACTTAATCCCATTTATGTAATCTAGCTCTTTTTGAGTGAGGATGGCTTAACATGGTGGAAAGTTTTTTGTATCGCTTGTACTAGTGAGGGGCCCCCATACTAGGTAGGTTTCCTGTAAGCGATCATACGAAAATCTCCCACCATCACCGATCCGCATATGTCAGCGTGTTGCTGAAAATAGACCTAATCCCAGACATGAATTGTCTTGTCTGAAGACTTTGACCTACAGTGTACTAGACGTGGCTGCATTTTTTGTTGTTGTAGAATTTATTCGAGAATATTTATTAAGAATAATCTGCAGCTCTTCCTTAAGACTATCTAAAACAGAGTTTGATCCACATATCTGAAATTATGTTATTCTGGTAAACAATTTTAGATCAGTGTTCAAATATTCTGAGATGCAAATAGGCACTTCATAAGAATTTTCCTACTACCTCGATGCGAGTTGTATATTCACCAAAACGGAACAGGTATATTCAATCAGGGAAATAATCGGTAACTAAGGTGTTGTGCGATATTCAGTGTGATAAACCAGACATGGGACCAAATATGAAACGGATGTGAATTCGGTCAGAAATTATACTCCGTAGAAGCGATGAAAAGAAATCATTATATGAAAATAAATGACTGTATGTTACATCTCTGAAAGGATCGACCTGATTAATAAAAAAAAATAATAATAATACAGTATTATCATTCAATACCTCTTCTCACATGTCAGTTCACCTTTCGCATAATTTAACATAATACGATAAGTTTTCTTCATTTTTTTTTTTTTATGAAAATTTCATCTTCATATTCTGATGAATCGCAAATAAGCTGTACTGGAATATTTAGAAAGGTTGATACACTAAAAAAAACTATGATAAAAATACGTATAAACAAGAGATGTCCTTGTTACGGTAACATTTAAAAAATTAAACAGTGAGAGAAAATTTTAATATCCTTTTGCAAAGACGAACATTTTTATAAAGATCGGTGCATCAAAATATCTGGTAATATTTCGGGATGAGAAATGAGATAATTAAAAATATTCGCAAAGTAAATAACCTAATGAGACCACGGATGAGAACGCAGAATCCTCATCTCGGTCTCCACCAGCATCATCCCCCCCCCCCCCCTCCTACATCATTTCATGTCCTCAAAACCCTTCGTCGTCTCTTCAAGAGTGAGGTCTTACCTCTTTAACTCCCCGACTCCAAGAGTAGACTGAAGGTAAAGTTAATTATGACTTGAAATTACATTTTTTTTTTTCTTGAATGGAATACATTATCAAGATGTCAAAGCAGGACATTATTTTCGACTCTTCACTTGAAAGAAAAATATACATTACTTGATAAGAATAGGAGTTGGGGACAATAAAGATTATCTCATTTTCAGATATAATGAAACCCTATAAAGAAGAAAACAAGCACCAATAATTAAGTTGATTTCACTGATTAACACTTTAAGAATGAAAACGACTAAAATAAAAAAGATTAAACAAAAATCCATGATAAAATTTACATTTCAAAAATATTTGCACTAAATATATATTCCCTGTATAAATTACAAAAATACCACTGCTTCTTTAAAATTTAAATTAAAGAAAAATCCTTCACACCTAACGATCAGCAGTTTAAATGGTTTAAATAAGGATGTTATTAAAGACTATTAAATTAGTGGTTGATATAAAAGATAGAGTAAAATCAATTAGAAGTTGAGAGAGAGAGAGAGAGAGAGAGAGAGAGAGAGAGAGAGAGAGAGAGAGAGAGAGAGAGAGAGAGAGAGAGAGATGTCCTGATTAAAACCACTGATTAAACATCAAGAAAACACTGAGTAAGCGGCAAGAAAATTGATAGTTAGAGAGTGTAAACATAATTGGTAATTAAAAAATCACAAATTCTGCAGGAAATCAATTAATTTACTTTACAACTACCATCAAACACAGTAATTCTGTTAATGAACTCTATTGTCCTAAAACTTGAGCACCTCTGCTAAAAATCTTTTTTTTAGTGTGCTAAGCAATAATTTTTATGAAAAAAAATCAGACATAAAGACCTTCATCTATGCATTCAACCACATAGGAGCAATATTCAGTTATTAAAGTATTGCACCACTGTAATGTAAAAGGTGAACACCAATAATGGTATAATATACTCTTCTCTATATTAGAAATGAATAGTTTGGTACTGTTATGAACATAAATAAGATTGCCTTCTCTCTCTCTCTCTCTCTCTCTCTCTCTCTCTCTCTCTCTCTCTCTCTCTCTCTCTGGCTGTCTATCCGTCTATCTCTTTCCCTCTTGTCTGCCTGTCTGTTTGTCTGTCTGTCTACCTTATTTTGTTACAGAAAAGTTCTTTTAGCTATTGACTGATAGTGAATATGAAAATATGAAAACGAATCCTTATAGTCTGGAATAAAATTATCAAAAAAAAAAATGTACCTCTACACAATGAACCCCAACCCCTTCCCCTCGTATTGCGCCTGTCAACAATAATGATATCGACCTCTGGCGACCTCATATTTGGGTGACAAATGGCCTCGTTTCATTGTTCTCTGTCTTGCCTATCCAGTTTATCAGCGGAAAAGGGGAATCCTGTACAGATTCTGGTTTTGTTCTTTCCCCTCTTTCCCGACTCTATTGATAAGTCAACAATGATACTTTTTTTTGAAAGAGATTATAATCAGTGTTGGGTTCATATATCAAAGTATGCTTGGAATACGGACATTATGATTTATGTACAGACTAGTGCATGCGACCCGTAATATATAGCGGCTGAATATTTTGATATACAGTATATGCACGCACACAAAGACGTATTCCCCTCTCAACAGGGTATGATTACATATTCTACCACTACTCGAAGGACAGGGAAAGATTGGCGTGTGGAAATATTTATATATATATATATATATATATATATATATATATATATATATATATATATATATATATATATATATATATATATATATATATATATACAAACACACACACACACACACGTATATATATATATATATATATATATATATATATATATATATATATATATATATATACACACACACACACACACACACACACACACATATATATATATATATATATATATATATATATATATATATATATATATATATATATATATATATATATATATATATATATATAACCATCATTTTGCTTAACAATATGATAGTGACTTTTAATTTGGTTAAGCAATTATATCTAGATGTTAACATATACAATTTATATTCTTCCTACGATAGCGAGGTTTCATGCTAAAAAACTGACAAGTTGATATTGATGATTGATCGAGATACAGGAGGTCCGAAGAAGTCAATAAAAAACTGACAGAGCGGTTTATAATACAGAATATTGAAAAAGGGTAGATGAATATATCTAGTCTATAGATCAATGCCATCGCTATAGCCCTATTCTCTCTTCTGTGTGATTGCCATTTTACTGTAATGTTATGTTGTTTACGGGCATTTTGTAGACTGAATATATAGCGAATATGATACAAATTGAAAGACACTTATTGGATATTGTTTAAACATTGACTTTTTTTAAGGTTCTGTATAAAAAAGTTATAAGGATATACATATCTCTCTCTCTCTCTCTCTCTCTCTCTCTCTCTCTCTCTCTCTCTCTCTCTCTCTCTCTCTCTCTCTCTCTCTCTTACTTCATCGCAGTTAGACACAATTCCGATACTTTAGCGTTTAGGCTAAAAAAAAGTTTGGTTAACAAAAAGGATCACTATTTTAATACGCAGAAAATTTGAGGTAAGAGAGTTATACATATTCATAAAATTCATAAGACATGTTTGCTTACATGTGAAAGCATTGAAAGAAAATATTGTCTTAAGATCATAATATTTTCAATAATGAAGTTTTGTTTTTTAGCCCAAAAATACGCTTGGTGTTCAGTGTTGATGATGAATGAGATTCAAGATACGGTGATAAAGAAAGACTTCTGAGGTAAGAACAGGAGCTATGAACATTAGTAGAAAGGAATGGATCCTAGTTGCCAATCACTATATGATCACTTAACAAAGTAAATGATTTTCTATATCAACGGGAAAAGGGAGGAACCTTGTTCAAATTCAATTCATATGGCACTTAACAGCTTTAATCTCGTTAAAAAATTCAAAGAAAATTTAGAGCAAATGAATACAAAAAAAAAAAAACCTTATTCTTAATTGTTGGAATATGAATATTTTAAGATTAATGCATTTTGATAATAATCATAACAAATAAACAAACTAATTTCCCAGTTTCAGAAATTATAAATTTATACATTGAAGTGATAAATAGAATACAATATTTTGCAAGTCTTTTAAAAGTTTGTAGAAACTTTTAAAAAATCAATCATTATAGGTATTAAGATTTTAAATTTATTGAAAAGTCAAAATAGACTGTATTTATAGAGTACCGTTCCCATTCCACCTGGAAGATAAAAGAAATTAATTTTAAAAGTTATTTTTTTTCGGATTATGCACATTTTTCCAGAGCATCTACACTACGCCAGGAAGTGTAATTAATCATATCATTATTATAATTATTAGAATAGTTTGTATATTCTCTAAAGGTTATTTTGCAGTGTTGCATTTGAAATAAATAATAATTGTGTACATGCTGCATTTTTCCTTTTCATTTTTTAGGAGATGGTGGGGGTGGGGGCGTGAAAGTCTAATCTGGCCCTAGTCAGCAAATGAACAGATTTTACATTGTTTTCCATCTCATCCCAAGACTGTCATCTTTGGTTTAGGTACATTACAAACCTAGCTGAATATAAGAATTTGACACAACTAAACCAGGAGAGACCGGTTGGAAGGCAATTAAAGAATCTGGCGTTAAGAATCTCTAATAGAGGGCTGAAGTTCACGATAAACAAAACCATTGGTTAAGTTAGCTTTTACAGGTAAAACAACTGAAAAGTTAAAGAACATATAATTTGCATGTTTTCAATATTCTCCCCTAAAAAAAAAGAAAAAAAAAACACACACTTAAAGAGGATTATACTTGCGATGTGGAATGACCACATTTCCATGGGATACTGATCTTTAGATAATTAGTATAATTCAAGAAATTACTGCAATTATGGCATAATAATTCATGAGTTCTAAATTTGGAGATCTTCTATACAATAGAGTAAATCAATGGTAAAATATATGCACGCAAAAATAAATACATCTTGACGAAAGATAATAACAAATTATTACATGATACAATAGTTGTATAAGTTACCGGAAATATTTATGTACCCTGGTAAAGATATTGCAAATAATCACCAAACCTAGTCAATAAACACAACAGTTGGTTTATATAAATAGAATATAAAATATAGATAATCGTTAAGTCTAAATTAACATAAAAACACAAGAAATTCATTAAAACCGTTAATATGAAATGCTACGTTTTATAAAAATGTAGGCCTTACAAATATTTCCTTTTGATCCGAAGTTCTTCTTCTTTATTCTTTCAAAGAATGCTTGGAATTTCTAGGTAGTACCGGATACCTTAATCATATTTTCAAAATGAGTAAACTTTTAAGTTCTTCGTCGAAGGGAAGAGATTTTAGTTTTGTTTTTATCATAACAGTGTTTATATTACAATAACTTTTGAATTTTTTTTTTTTAATAATATAAATCATTATTGTGTTCTAATTTTTATGGATAAAGTTTATTGCTTATATAATAGAATATATTTACAAAACTTCATGAATATATTTAGCTATTGCTATTTAGGGCAAGGAAAATATTATTTAACGATTCCAACACGAAACAATCGCATGAAACATAATAAGGACTTACAACTAGATGCTTTACACTTGAATGTTCATTGCTTTTAGGAATGTGAATAGGAACAAATTATAATAATATCGTAATGCAATATATTAAATTATTTACATTCCTTCATAAAAAATTCAAAAATAACCAAGTTGGATTTTGTTAACAAAAAATACGCTACTGTTTTCTGACCAAAGTCTATAGACTAATACCGTATATTTATTATCGGAATCAGTAAACGTTATTATTTTATGTGAATGATATAAACACATACACGTGCATATATATATATATATATATATATATATATATATATATATATATATATATATATATATATATATATATATGTGTGTGTGTGTGTGTGTGTGTGTGTATACATATACATATACACACGCAGACACACACACACACACACACATATATATATATATATATATATATATATATATATATATATATATATATATATACATGAACCACTTTCTAGCCAGTAGTATAGGATGAAACCTGTATATCCATAAAAACTTGAATCTAAATTAACCTTGGTAAAAAAATAATGATTATATATCAAGAAAGAATTAAACTTCCAAACAAAAAAATCACCACTTGATTGTTTTGAACAGCTCCCAATCCTTAAATCATGAATTCTGATCGCAGCACTCAAAGGGGATTCGTTTTGAAGTCTCAAAGAATAATGGGTCAGTCGCTTCTTATCATAGAGAGTCTTGCATCCTAAATCTCAGAGTAAAAAAAAAAAATAAAAAAAGAAAGAAAGAAAAAAAAAGTTCTGGTATTTTGTTTGTGCAATATAGGAAATTATTTTACGAATATAAACATGAAGCAATAAACACAGACTTCTTTAAAACAGGAGATTCTTTGGGGAGGGGGGGGGATGTAAGGTCCCTCTTCGACCTGGGTGTTTTCTTTGCATTCAAGATTTCCTCGTCTTGATGGGGTCGGGTTCTTATCCTGGTCATAAAAGGGATTCCTCTCGAACAAAAGGGTTTACCTTTTGTTATGTGAGAGAGAGAGAGAGAGAGAGAGAGAGAGAGAGAGAGAGAGAGAGAGAGAGAGAGAGAGAGAGAGAGAGAGAGAGAGAGAGAGAGAGATATGGGCATTGTGGATTTCAGAGGAAAAAATTAAATTCCTGTTTTTATTATTCATGGATTATCTTAGGGAGCAACCCTATTCAACCATATTCTGTTTACTGCATTTATTCTTTTTTGAATTTCATTTCGCCTTACAACTTTTGAGAGAAATTCTATATTTCTATTTGGATTTTAAAAGTCTCAAATTGGAGTAAAAAATAATTAATTTTCCTTTTAAATATGATTCAAGAAAACATTCCAAGTAAAAAAAAAAAAATATTTTAACAAAATATCATAGGGGTAAGGGAACAAATTTGATAAACATTTACGGAATTTAACATTGCGTTTAGAAAAAAAAAAAAAAACATTTACCTATTATTACCCTTTACGTGCACCCGTTAAGTAAAACTTTAAATAAATAAATCATTAATACCAAAGTGAACTTGATTTAGATATATCTCTTTTAATGATAGCAGATATTAATCATTTTTTTTTTTTTTTTTTTTTTTGGTGATTTTTTGAAAGCCAATAGCAATAACATTTAATGTGTGATTTCATAATGACTTGGCTAGTTCGGTAATTTGATTATCATAATTATTACATTGTACACAATCAAGACCATACCCGGTTAAGACGATCCTCTTTAATGTTATTTTTTTTATTTTATTTATTTTTTTTTCTTTTTTTTGTAAACTGGAAATCTGGAAATAATTTTCATTATAAACAAAATAACTACTATTGGAAATAATGTTACAAGATAATAGTTAAAATTCTTTAAATGTAACCTATTTTTGTTTACTTTCTAGACAATGTTAAGTAGAACCATATATTGTTTGATGAAACGTTTATCAAATGTATCAATTAACCTCAAGCTCCCTTACACCAAATGCTATGTTGTGTTTCACGGACTGATTTCAAGTTCGAGTAAGGTACTCATTTTAGCGGTTTTCTATCTACAGTCCTTCGAAATAAAGTATCCAGTAGTTCCATTTGCTTGATTAATACTTTAAAGGATAGGAATAACTTGAAAAATTTATTTAGTAAGTTAAATATAATATAATTAGGCTTTATTACCTCCGAAAACGAAGTTGGGTGGAGGTTATGTTTTCGAGTCGGTTTATTACCTCCACCATGAATGTTATGTTTTCCTGTTGGTTTATTTATTTATTGATTGATTTATTTGGCTGTATGTCTTTAGACAGGTGTTCGTCTAAACTACTCAACGGATTTTGACGAAGTTTTTACTACAGATAGATCCTAGAGCATGGATGACCCTATTAAAATTTGGAGATGATTCGGATTTGCATTTTTTTCACAATTTTAAAGATTATGTCAAAACAAATTGACGGATTTTGACGAAATATCCACCACAGATAGATCTAAGGCCATGGACGACCCTATTAACTTTTGGAGATAAGCCATTACCGGATCCGGATTCTAGATCCGGATTTGCGTTTTTCACGATTTTAATGATAATGTTAAAACTAATTTTTCCCAAATATAAACAATGGATAGATAATATGCATCGGATGAAACCCATCAAATTTTGGTGGTGATGCTGATCAAAATCAGGATTCTGGATCAACATTGCCCTTTTTATCATCTACTGTACAGTCAGCATATGAAGAGTGGGAGGCGATGTCCATAGACTTTAGTTAAATGTTGGCAATATTCTTTGGTGAAGGTCTGAACTCTGATTGCTCTTGTTACCTATGTGATGATGATAAATTAATATAATAGTATAAACCTTTTGTAAGATATTTTCCTTTGCAAACATCATCAGAAATATAGAAAGAAGAGTCTACTAAAACTATAGTGAACTGACTATTTCATTTCGTTACATGCTTACCTTGACAAATAGTATATGGGTATGTGAATTTGATAAATCAAGTGGTTTGTAAAATATTATGCTACCAAAGAGGAAGTTACTGATTGTTAGCATTGTTATCTTATGGCGTCGGTCAATTTGACTATACTTGCTACAATAGTTCTCGAGAAAAAAATGCTGTTTGAAGCTTTTGAATTACAGAGGAATCTATGTAATAAATTATTTTCATTCCATAAAAAAAAAAAAAAAAAAAAAAAAAAACTACCAGATTTGGAATCTTGATCCTAGGTTCTCTACGATAGTCTGCAGAAAGTATTTCAATAATGTTTTTATTAGACACGTCACTGAGGAAAAAAAAAAAACAGAACCCATACCAAATTTGATGTGGTTTATCTCTCCTATTTGCCTGTCAGTTTTTGTGCTTTCTAAACGTGAATTAATCCAGTATTAGGAGTTGGCAATTTTTTTTTACACTTCATTTCAGTTACTAATCAGTTATTCATAGGTATGATTGCAAAAAAAAGTACTTCAATGTTCCATGCTAAGGTAATGTAAATAACGTTCCTTTAAGTGCTTACCAATTCTCAATGAATTACATGTAATTTAATCACTTATATTTTAATTATGTTATGTACTGAGGTCTATCTCCATAAAACAGCGAGCATATTTCTGATATAAAAGTATGATATCATCGAGTGAAATGAATGAAGAAACATTTACTTTGTTTTCTCTTCATGACTCTTTTTTTACAAGGAAAAAAAAAACTTTGTGCTGAAGTAAAAAATTGTCTGCCGTTGATCAAAAATGGATTTAGTAATGCCTTTGCAAATGCACCCAAACAATTTTCAAAGTCAATCACGTCGTATATCTAAGGAGTAGAAAACATGCTTATGATACCATAATCATTTTTGGAATTTTATCGTCAGCCTTTTGATCGTAGTGTTGTCGTATAACTGACTAAGTCGTACCTCGGAATAGACAGAAATTGATTTCAGTTGAAAATCAATTTCAGCTGTTGATGAAATAAATTTTCCCTGACAAAATCTCTCTCTCTCTCTCTCTCTCTCTCTCTCTCTCTCTCTCTCTCTCTCTCTCTCTCTCTCTCTCCTCACAGGTTTAGGCTATGTTAAACTTTATTTCGAAACTAATATTCCTTGTGGTTGTCCAGCTAATATGTATTGCACGAGCAATATTTACGCTTCAGGCTTTCTGACAAAACTTCCTTTCTGGTTTCCCTCAATAGTATGACGTTCATCATTCTCAATTCCCTTCAATTATATGTTGATGTCTAGAGTAAATGCACCATTACTACAAAGAAAAAAAAACAATGAATCATTATACAGTATATAAACATAAATGTTTTATCTCTGCTCTACCTGCATGACTATCCATAAACTCTGGATGGCCTATAATGTTTATAACTGTCATTCTAGGTAAATTCAACTGATGATATCTGAAGTATGCACCTTCCATTACCCATTGATCTCCAATCTCTTCTTAACAAAATGCCTCAACATATATTGATTAATCCTTTCAAATAAGTAAATATTTCTATAAATTATTAAAAAAAAGAATGAATGCTTTTCAAATTTATTTTAGTAACTTAGATTTTTTATGATGAGTTATAATAGCAATAAAAAATACATGAGCTAAAAGATAGCTTCTGTGTATTGCTTTCGTGGTTGTTAATTAAATTTTGGAGGCGAGAGGACAAAACTAAGGCAAAGGTATGTACCATCCGTGTGTCACACGAGCGTACAAAGTAAATGTCCCTTTGCATCTTCGCTCTCCCCTCACACTGACAGCAACTAGTTTTAACATATCTGCATACTCCACCGTTACCTGTTAACAGAACTGGTTGCAGGTTGACAAGAAATAGCATATTGTATTTTGTGACATTATCAGGACCTTGTGTGTATATATACTCGATGTGACGTAATAAAGTTACTCAGTTGCTTTCATCTCGTCTTTGAGTCACAACCTACTCTTGGCTCGTCACATTGGTGACGCCAAAAGTCAACTCGCTACTCCCGCCTTCCCCCCATCACTGTTACTATGACGGACTTCCCGGAAGTTGGCTGCGCCTCATTGAAACTTTCGTCGTTCGCCAGCAAAGAGGCGTTTGCTTGGTTTCAGCACGCAGAAGTCCAGTTCCACATCAAGGGCGTGACTCGCTCAACCACCAAAGCAGATTATGTTCTCGCGGCGATACCCGAGGAAACATTCCCGGAAATCTCTGACTGGCTTTGTGAACAAGGAGACACCCGAATAGCGTATGACGCCCTTAAACCATACCTCCTGCAGCAGTAATCGCTGTTGCCAGCCGCCCATATAGCAAGGCTTTTTTAGCTCTCTCAACAACCGTTGGGGGACCAAAGGGCTTCGCTCACTCTCAGGGGAATGATCAGTATCGCTCGCCTGCAACCTGCTGCAGGCGGCTCTCCTCGTGAAGTGAACCTATTTCGTGCCTTTTAGGTAGGGCGTTTACCTGTACCTGTACGTGCTGCCATACCCGATATCGATAGTTTACCTATAAAGGAGTTGATGAGCAAAGCTGACGCCCTTATGGACAGCCACTCCACGACCTTCAAGACTTCCATCAACTTCTCCACTCCTGTTCGTTTCAACGTCAACCGAAGCTGACGCGAATGCCGCAGCACACTCACGCCTACCCCGTGACGTGCCAGAGCAGCGACAAAGTCACCTATCACCAACCACTCGCTCGCGCCCCAACCAACGACTTCTACAGCCACTTTTCTACTACCGCTCCAGATTCGGGGCTGCTGCGAAGAAATGTGCCAAGCATTGTCGGTGACTAAAAAACTTGTAAGTAGGCCATCGCTAGTGGCGGTGGCCTCCCGTGTTTCTAATTTTTTTTCTTTCTACATGATGCAGGAACAGGTGAGCGATTTTTGGTAGACACGGGTTCTTGTTGTTCTCTTTTGCCAAGGGAACTCTTCAGGACACGACATAGTCTGTCTAAGTCTGCCGACGTCGGCCTGGTAGCTGCCAAAGGATCTGCAATACCCACCTATGGTTACTAGACCCTCAAATTATCGTTTGAAAACAGCAAATTTAATTAGAAGTTTCTCGTTGCTGACGTCACATTGCCAATCCC
Source organism: Palaemon carinicauda (assembly GCF_036898095.1). Taxonomy (NCBI): domain Eukaryota; kingdom Metazoa; phylum Arthropoda; class Malacostraca; order Decapoda; family Palaemonidae; genus Palaemon; species Palaemon carinicauda. The sequence goes on from NC_090731.1 coordinate 149,146,306, forward strand.
GGTGCAGATTTCCTCTTTCCTTTTAACCTTCTGGTCGATGTCGCCCATCAACGATTGGTCAACGCAGACTCGTACTTGTCGACACCTCTTCAACCTCGCTCTCTACATCAGCGCACCCACGGATGCCTACGTCCACCTATTCACGTCTTACCTGGAGGTTTTCAATCTAGAACTTCGCCAAATCCCCACGGCTCCTGCCAAACACATTACTTATCACAATATCAAGACGACGGGATCCCCAGTCTTCGCAAAATTCAGATGTCTGGCACCGGAACGATTGGCAGCCGCCAAACAGACGTTTGCCGAAATGGAAAAAATGGGCCTTTGCCAAAAGGCCTCCAACCCATGGTCGTCACCTTTACACATCGTCCTAAAGACGGACGGCTCCCTCCATCCGTGTGGAGATTACAGGCTCCTGAACATGCAAACAGAACCGGATCACTACCCCCTCCCAAACATCGCCAACATGACCTCCTACCAGCACAAAGCGAAGGTTTTCTCCACGCTCGACTTCCTGAAGGGGTATTATCAGGTGCCTATGAACCCATAAGACATCCCCAAGACCGCCATCACCACCCCTTTCGGTACATACACCATCAATTAGTCCTGTTTTGGCCTTCATAATGCTGGGGCCACTTTTCAACGTCTATGGATGGCATCTTAGGGGACCTCCCATTCTGTGTATGTTACGTGAACGACATACTTGTGTTCTCTTCCTCAAAAGAGGAACAGCTCCGTCACCTGCGCATCGTGCTCAACCGCCTACAACAAAACGGCCTTGTAGTCCGGTATGACAAGTGTACCTTTGGTGCCAACGAAGTGTCGTTCTTAGGGCACCCCATCACTCATGAAGGAGTCCATCCCCTCCCTGAGAATGTAGCAGCCGTTCAGAGCTGTCACACACCCTCGACCGTCAAAGCACTGCAAGAATTCTTGGGCATGATCAACTATTATCACCGTTTTCTACCAGCCATTGCCACCACTCTTGCTCCCCTCTACGCCTCTCTCAAGGGCAAGCCAAAAGACCTGAAGTGGGGGTCCCTTCAAGAAGCAGCCTTATGCAACGCAAAGAATGCCCTATCACCCGCTGCTGCTCTCACTTTTCCCGTCCCACATGCTCCTCTCCTCTCCACCGATGCCAGCGACATATATATTGGTGTAGTACTCGAACAAGTGGTCAACTCCTCACCCCGCCCATTGGCCTTTTTCAGCAGTAAACTGTCCAAGGCAGAATTGGGTTATTCTACCTTCAATCGCGAATTTCTGGTGGCGCAATTGGCTGTCCGTCATTTTCGCCATTTCTTAGAAGGTACGTCCTTCAACATTTGCACAGACCACATGCCTCTGGTGCACGCCTTCACTAGACAGTCTGACGCCTGGTCTGCCCATCAATGCCGACATCTCTCCACCATGGCTGAATACAATTGCACCCTTCAACACGTCCTTGGGAAAATGAATCCCATTACTAATGCCCTGTCAAGAAACACGTTGGCTGTTAACTGGAATTGGATTACAACCCCTTGGCTGAAGCTCAGTGACATGATCCAGAGTATCAAGCATGTAGGATATCCTGCACATCCCTCCGTTGGGAGGACGTCCCCCTCGACGACTCCAACACTACACTACTCTATTACATCACTACTGGTAGACAGAGACTGTGGGTTCCTGCTCCCATGCGCCGACAGGTGTTTAATTTCATTCACGGCCTTTCACATCGCTCGCGCCGTTCTACTGCACAGCTGCTAACGATGAATTTCCTTTGGTACGGCATTACTGAAGATGCTAAGGATAGGGTTCGTGCCTGTACTTCTTGCCAAACTTCCAGAGTACATCGACACACGGATTCATGAGTGGGCACCTATCCTCAACCTCAATGTCGTTTCACCCACATTCACGTCAACGTTGTAGGCCCCCTACCCACATAAAAGACATCCTTACCTGTTTACCGTCATCGACCGCTCCACTTGTTGGGCTGAAGCAATTCCCATGGAAACTGTAACGTCCGCCCCATGTACATCTGCCTTACTCTCAGGATGGATAGCAAGATTTGGTATCCCTGAGCATATTGCTTGTGACAGGGGTAACACTTTCCCCTCTCAATTGTGGACATCATTAGCAAATCTCCTGGACACCACCCTACATCAGACAACTGCCTACAACCCCGCTGCCAATGGAATGGTTGAACGTTTTCATCGCACCATCAAAGCAGCTTTGATGTCTCGCTGCAAGGACTCCAGCTGGTATAACCAGATTCCCTGGGTCCTTCTGGGACTATGGACCACTCCTAAAGACGCCCTGGACATCTTGGCAGCTGAAATGGTGCATTGTCGTCCCTACCGAATTTTTTCCTTCTGCAACCTCCTCCGACAATCTCCATCGCATACGTCACTTCATGGGAAAATTTACTCCATTCCGCCAGACTTACAAGGCCCCAGCGAAGCATCACATATCAACAGACTTGCACTCTGCAATGCACATCATCCTACACAATAACACTAGCAAGCCACCGCTAACGGCCCCCTTATACGGGCCCTTTCCTTGTGATCCGATGCAATCCGAATGCATTCCTACTAAACATTCGTGGCAAAAAAGACTGGGTCTCCATTAATTGTCTAAAACCTGCTTATCTCCTGCCAGATGAACCGCCTACAGTTCGCCTCTCTAGATCAGGACACCCTATTTAACATGTACAGTATGCAATTTTCAAGGGGAGGAGTCATGTACCACCCGTGTGTCACAGAAGCGTACATAGTAACGACATTTCTCTTTTTGTATATATTATACTTTGTATCTTTGCTCTCCCCTCGCACTGATAGCAACTTGTTTTAACATGTCTGCATACTCCATTGCTGACTGTTAACAAAACCGGTTGTCGGTTGACAAGAAATAGCGTGTCTGTATTTTGTGACCTTTTTGCCGGGACCTTGTGTGTATATATACTCAATGTGTCGTAATAAAGTTACTCAGTTGCTTTCATCTCGCGTTTCAGTCACAACCTACTCTTGGCTCGTCACAGGGAAAAGGCTTCTCATTGTCATGCCAAATCCGTATCCCCTATCTCGAGTGTTTCTGTACCGAGAGAAAATGAAGGCGCAAATGGACATGGCAACAAAGGCCATGTCATTTGTTTCAAAACAACTTCAAGACAACTCACTCAATATTTTTCATTTGAAATAATAAGAATGTCTGTCGTTTTGTTATTTTTTTCCGAGAATAAAAGAAATTCTTATTTTTTTTATCACATATATAATTTATATAATTATATAACATTATCTATATAATTCTTAGTGTTAATTCTTTCAAATAAATGTTTCTAGGCATTATATTTTACTATTCAAAATTTATAATAGAAAAATACTCTGTATAATTTAGGAGTTATCTTAAAAAATTGCGAATATTAAGAAGAAGAAATTCTCAGTTAAAACCCTATAAAATATCATGTCACCTGATGGACCACTCAGTGCATAAAAACATCATTATGACACCGTTTTATCATACAAATTTGATGTCTAAAAGGGGACGAAAATAAATATATTCTTGGGTAGTTTGTAGCGCTACGGCCAAGCGTCCTAATTTGCTTATTATCGCAACACCATGGCCAATGTATCAAACTTGATATTATTAATAGGAAAAGGAGAGTAATTTCTCGCCTTATTCTATAACGAATATTTTATATATTTAATGAGGTAGAATCATATGAATATTTAGGAACTATGATCTGTTATACAGGGTCTTAAAAATTGGAGGTTAATAAAAGATTGGAAAAAGCAAACCAAACAATGGCAAGGTTAAGTAAAATTTAGAAATAAAATAGCCTGAAATTACATATAAAATTCAGGTTATATATCACTTTAGTGAGATCAGTGTTACTGTACCGACATGAGTCATCGTATGACAATGAAAAAATACCCTACAGATTTTGTAGATTTGAGAATTAAGCCCTTAGACGAATAATGGGAGTTAAATGGCAGGAAAGAATGAGAAATGAAACTATAATAGAGATTACTCGAGCGCCATATGTGGATAAGATCATGGTAAGGGGTAGATGAAGATGGTTTGGGACTGCTCTTCGCAATCACCCAGAGATTAGTTCACCAAACTTCTGACTGGGATCCCCAGGGCACTAGAAGAATTGGAAGACCAAAGCCTACATGGCTGAGGACTGTGAAGCTTGAAGTAGATGATGGATGGAGAAGTACTGATTTAAAAGCTCAAGACAGAGACGACTGGCGAAATTTAACCAAGGCCCTTTGCGTCATTAGGCGTGGGAGGAGATGATGATGATGATATTGTTATGGCACAGGATATATACTTTTGAAGCATCAAAGAAAAATGTATCTGACACATCTTGCATCATACTTTTATTTTTCCTAAACCCAAGGAGGCCCAAAAAAGAAAGAAAAAAAAAATAATTATATTAATGGTACGACATGATAACATTTTCTTTGGATAATTTATAAAATTACATGATGTGCCGTTAACAAATATATACACTGCAAAAAAAAACACAGTCTTCACCCGCGCCGCCCCCCCCCCCCAAAAAAAAAAAAATGAAAAATAAAGATGCCTTTGGGGGAATGTAAGGTTCCTTTTCGAGTTGAGTGTTTTCTTTGCTTTCAAGATTTCCGCATCTTGATGGGGTCGGGTTCTCATCCTGGTTATAAGAGGGATTCCTTACGAACAAAAGGGTTTATCTTTTGTTATGCGAGAAAATGTGTGAGAGAGAGAGAGAGAGAGAGAGAGAGAGAGAGAGAGAGAGAGAGAGAGAGAGAGAGAGAGAGAGAGAGAGAGAGAGAATTAAACTCGTTTTATTACTCGTGGTTTTTCCAATATGAACCCAATGAAACCATATTTTGATTGAAGCATACAGTCTTTTCTGATTTGCGGTTCTACATCTCCAACTTTTTAGAATTTCTTTTTTATTTTATATTGATTTTTCAAAACTTTTAATTTACGGAAAAAAAAATTTCTTTTCTTATTTTATGTGAATAAATAAAATAGTTCAAAGTAAACATTTCCAGCCCTTCTAATGCTGAATTAATTTAGCATTAGGAGTTTGGCACTATTGGGACTCTTTATTTCAGTCCTTAATATTAAATGACTACAAGATTGCAAAAAGGAATTTCTATGTAACATACAGAGATTATGTACATAACGTCCATTTCAGTGCTTACCAATTCTCCATGGATCACAAGTAATTTAAACATTCATATTTTCAGTATGTTATGTACGGAGTTCTAGCCCCATAAAATGCAGTTAAAAAAACCTTGTAATCTTAATTGGAAATCCCCGTAAAAATATATTGTTCTAAGACATATTTCAGTATATTACAGGTGACCGTATTTTACTGATTGGAGACCGTAATATCCCTCCTTTACGTCAATATATCCGTTTTTAAACCAGCAAATGCCTAGCAACATTTATTCCAGGATTTTTCTTTTATTATTTTTTTTTTATTTTTTTATTTTTTTTTTTTTACCAAAAATTATCCACAGGGTAATAAGTATAGTTCTGATAGAAAAGTATATTATCGTAGTGTAAAATGAACCAAGGACATAACTTTTTTTCTATTCGTGACTCATTTTACCAAAAACCTTTGTGCTGATGACAGCAATTGTCTATCTTTGATATAGACTTGATTTCGTAATACCTTTGTAAATGCATCCAAACAATTTTCAAAGTCAATCACGTCGTAAATATAAGGAGCAGAAAACATTCTTACAATACCATAATCCTTTTTGGAATTTCATCGTCAGCTCCTTTTGATCATGTGTTGTCGTGTAACTGACTAAGTCGTACCTTGCAATAGACGGAAATTGATTCTAGTTGAAGATTAGAGGCTGGACAAGGAAGCAAATCAGTATTCAACAGTTGATGAAATAAGGTTTCCATGCCAATCAAGCTCTCTCTCTCTCTCTCTCTCTCTCTCTCTCTCTCTCTCTCTCTCTCTCTCTCTCTCTCTCTCTCTCTCTCTCTCTCTCTCTCTCTCCTTCTCACGGGTTTTTGCTATGTTTAACTTTATTTCGAAGCTAATACTCCTTTTGGTTGTTCAGCTAATATGTATTTCATGTAAAATATCTACGCTTCAGTCTTTCTGACATAACTTACTTACTGGTTTCCTTTAATCCCATGATCTTTATTATTCTCTATTACCTTCAATGATATGTTGATATCTAGAATAAATGCACCATCACTACAAAGAAAAAAAAATCAATAAATCATACAGTATATAAACATATATCTTTTATCTCTGCTCTACCTGAATAACTATCCATAAATTTACGAAGACCTATTACGTTTAGAACAGTTGTTCCAGGTAAATTCAATCTATGTTATCTGAATGATGCACCTTCCATCGCCCATTGATTTTCAATCTTTTCTGAACAAAATGTCTCAACACACACTAATTAATCATTTCAAGTAAGTAAATGTTTCTATAAATTAAATTTTCAAGTTGTTTACTTTATTAACTATTTAAAAAAGATGGAATGCTTTCAAATTTATTTCAATGACTTAGATTTTTCATGATGTTTTATAATAGTTTCTTAGAAAATACATGAGGTATAAGAGAGTCTCTGTGTATTGCTTTAGTGTTTGTTAATTAAATTGCAGAAGTGAGAGGACGAAACTAAGGCAAAGGGAAAAGGCTTCTCATTGTCATGCCAAATCCGTATCCACTAACTTGAGTGCTTCTGAACCGAGAGAAAATGAAGGCGCAAATGGATAAGACAACAAAGGCCATGTCTTTTGTTTCAAAACAAGTTAAAGACGACTCACTCAATATTTCTCATTTAAAAAAATAAGAAAATCTGTCGTTTTACTTTAGCCTAGTGTGTTGTTAAGTTCTTTAGAAGATAGAAGGAAATTCTAATTTTCTAAAACTGTTATCACATATATAATTTATATAATTGTATAACATTGTTTATATAATTCTTGTGTTTATTCTTTCTAAAAAAAATATTTCGAGTCTTTATATTTTACGATTCGAAATTTATAATAAAAAATACTCTGTATTTTTTAAGAGCTATCTAAAAACATTGCGAATATTAAGAAGAAATCGTTTGTTTAAACCCTATAAACTATTATGAATTGTGATGGACCACCTATTGCGAAAAAAAAAAAAAAAAAAAAAAAATCATGAAACCTTTTTATCATATAAATTTGTTGTCTATAACAAGATGAAAATAAATATATTCTTGTTCGTAAAGTGGTATTTATCAGATGAAAATATGGGATGTTGGACATGCAATTATCTTACGGTACGAGTATATCGGCCTTAACTTATATTGTTTTTATGAGTTTGTCATTTCATTATATACAACCAAAATCTAATTTATAAGACCTGATTCCTCTCATTACAAACGTATTTCCCATCCCAAGAAGTATTATTCTACGAAACGCTCTTTATTTCCAAGACATTTCTTACACAGTGGCACTTAATCGAGACATCAAGAATTGGACCCAGAGACATCCAAGCCTTTTTGGGAGCAATATTTTTCGATTTTCTGAGTGAAGATGAGGTCTTTTTGTCCTCTCGAGAGAAATGTGCAATCCTGCTTAGCACTGCATCTCGGATTTTGAAACAGAAGAGGAGCAAAGATTGTCTCCTCGGTTAAATTTTATAAATTATGTTGCATATGCTATTGCATATCCAGTGCTATTTACAACTATTTTGCTTACTGCGACATGGAAAAGAATATTTTATCATACTTCCTTTCATCAAATTTATTTCTTTATTATCCCTCAGTCTATACTTCTCTCCCTTCCTTTTGAAGCAAATAAGAAATGCATTTCAAAACATTAATTATAAAGAATTAATGGTCAGTAAGAATTCATTCATTCCTTCTCTTGCCATTACATGTAAAAACTTACTAGTCTATCAATTTTTCACATACGGATAATATAGCAAATCTTTTCCCCCCCTCTCTTTTTTTCTTATCCGGAATAATGAATATTACTCTTTGTAATCCCTATAAAAATAAGCGGACAGGGGACAGACATACATGAATCTGCCTCGTGAGGCAATTTGGGTGATGATTGTGTATTTGAAATATGAATGGTCTAAAACCTTTTGTTTTTCAGCAAATGGTTAACTTTGGAAAAGTTACCTCCCATTCTTTTTTATTAGGTTTTAGAATCCTCAGAAGGAATATGAAAGTAATATATTATATTGATAAATCATGAAAAAAAAGAACAGTTATTAGCTGGTTTATTATACAGAGATTTAGCTTTATGAAATTTTCACAGCTGTTTTATCAAAGAATTATTCAAATAATCTAAATGCAGTGCAAAACTCCATATCATCCTAAAGGTCATTTATCCTTTAGAAAGGAAAACCTATAATTTTTTCTTAATGACTTTTAAAAATCAAAGCATGAAAACATCGGAGAATGAAACCTACCATATATCCTACATATTAAAAACTAGATTATCATTTCCTTTTGCGAAACCATGACCAGGGAATCAAACTTTATGTATTAATAAAAGAAGGAGAGAAATTTCTCGCCTTACTTTCTAAAGGTTATATATATTCACTGAGGTAGAATCATTTGAATATTTAGGAACTATGATCTCTAATGCAGGGTCTTCAGAATTTGGGTTTAATGAAAGATTGAAAAGGCAAATTCGACGATGACTAGGTTAAGTAACATTTAGAAATAAAATAATCTGAAATTGCGTATAAAAATCACGCTTTATATTAGTCTACTAAGATCTGTTTTTAAAACGGCAAATGCCTGGCAACCTTTATTCCAGGATTTTTACCTTTTTATTTCACGGTAAATTTTCAACAGTATAGTAAGTATTGTTCTGATATACAAAATATATTATCGACACGTGAAATCAATGAAGAAACATTTACCATTTTTCAATTCTTGACTCACTTCACCAAAAACATTTGTGCAGTGGTCAGAAATTGTCTGTCTTTGATATAGACTTGATTTCGTAATACCTTTACAAATGAACCCAAACAATTTCAAAGTCAATCTCGTATATCTAAGGAGCAGAAAACATTCTTAGGATACCATAATCCTTTTTGGAATTTTATCATCAGCCTTTTGATCATCGCGTTGTCGTGTAACTGACTAAGTCGTACCTCGCAATGGACGGAAATTGATTTCGGTTGAAGATTACAGGCTAGACATGGAAGCAAATCAGTATTCAACAGTTGATGAAATAAGGTTTCTATGCCAATCTCTCTCTCTCTCTCTCTCTCTCTCTCTCTCTCTCTCTCTCTCTCTCTCTCTCTCTCTCTCTCTCTCCTTCTCACGGATTTATGCTATGTTAAACTTTATTTCGAAGCTAATACTCCTTGTGGTTGTTCAGCATGTGAAATGTTAACGCTTCAGTCTTTCTGACAAAACTTCCTTTCTGGTTTAGCTTAATAGAATGACCTTCATCATTCTCAATTCCCTTCAATTATATATTGATGTCTAGAGTAAATGCACCATCATTACCAAGAAAAAATCAATAAATCATAATACAGTATATAAACATAATTCTTTTATCTCTGCCCTACCTGCATGACTATCCATAAACTCAGGATTGACTATTATATAACTGTCATTCCAGGTAAATTCAACCCATGATATCGGAATTATGCATCTTCCAACACATATGGCTCTCCAATTTCTTCTCAACAAAATGCCTAAACTTACATTGATTAATCGTTTCACTAAGCAAATATTTCTATCTACTCAATTTTGAAGTTGTTTACTTTATTAAATCTTCAAAAAAGATGTAATACTTTCACATTTATATCAATGACTTAGATTTTTCATGATGTTTTATAATAGTGTTAAGAAAATACATGAGGTGTAAGAGAGCCTCTGTGTATTGCTTTAGTGTTTGTTAATTAAATTGCAAAGGCGAGAGGACGAAACTAAGGCAAAGGGAAAAGGCTTCTCATTGTCATGCCAAATCCGCATCCACTAACTCAAGTGCTTCTGAACCGAGAGAAAATGAAGGCGTAAATGGACAAGACAACGAAGGCCATGTCTTTTGTTTCAAAACAAGTTCAAGACGACTCACTCAATATTTCTCATTTGAAACAAAAAGGATGTCTACCGTTTTACTTTAGCCTGGTATTTTTTTTTTAAGGTTTTTCGAGGATAGAAGGAAATTCTGATTTGTTTTTTAATTCTTATCACATATATAATTTATATAATTATGTAACAATGTTTATAAGTTCTTAGTGTTTATTCTTTCTAATAAATTTTCCTAGGCTTCATATCTTACTATTCAAAATTTATAATAATAAAATACTCTGTAGAGTTTAGGAGCTGTTTAAATCAATGTAAATATTAACAAGGAGAAATTATCAAATAAAACCATATAAAATATTCTGACACGTGATACACCACCCAGTGCAAAAAAAGAAAAAAAAAATATAAAACGTTTTTTTTATCATACAAATTTGTTGTCTATGACGGAATAAAGATGAAATATTCTTAAAATCAATACGCTATTTATCACATGAAAAGTATGGGATGTTAGGCCTGCAACTTTCTTATGTAATATCTGCTTTGTATTTTTTATGGGTATGTCATTTCATCATCTACAACCAAAGTCTAATGTAAAAGACGTGAATTCTCTCATTACAAAAGTAAATCCCATTCCAGGAGGTATTACTCTACCAGTCGCTCTTTATTTTCGAGACATTTTTTCCACGTAATCGGGACACAGAGAATTGGATCCAAAGACATCCAAGCCTTTTTGGGAGCAATATTTTTCGATTTTCTGCGTGAGGATGAGGTCTCTTTGTCCTCTCGAGAGAAATGTGCAATCCTGCTTAGCACTGCATTTCGGATTTCGATACAGATGAGGAGCAAAGGTTCTCTCCTCGGTTAAATTTTATATAATAGATTGCATATGTTATTGCATATCCAGTGCTATCTAATAAAAAAAAAGTTTGCTTACCGTGACATAGAAAAAATAATTCATCATACTTCTTTTCATGAAATTCATGTGTCTTTATTATACCTCACCCTATACTTTTCTCCCTTTCTCGTGAAGTAAATTATAAAGAAATAATGGTCAATGACAAATTCATTCATTCCTTCTCTTACCATAACATATTAACAACTTACTATTCCATTTATTTTTCATAAACGGATAATATAACAAAACGTTTCCCCCTTCGCTTTTTTTTTTCTTATCCAGGATAGTGAATATTACTCTTTGTAATCCCTATAAAAATAAGCAGTCAGTAGGGATAGGCATACATGAATCTGCCTCGTGAGACGATTTTGGTGGTGATTATGTATTTGGTTTATGAAACCGTCAAAAACCTTTTGTTTTCCAGAAAATGGTTTGCTTTGAACAAAATGCCTCCAATATATTCTGATTAGGTGTTAGTAACATCAGACAGAACATGAAAGTAATATATTATATTAATAAATCATGAAAAAAGTTAGTAGCGAGTTCGTTTTTTATGCAGAGAATTAGCTTTATGAAATTTTCACAGTTGTTTTTATTGAAGAATTACTCAACTAAAATACAATACAAAGTTCATATCATCTGTAAGTAAACCTATAATTTAAAAAGGAAAACATGCTTTTCTCTTACTGAGATTTAGAAATCAAAGAATGGAGAGCTTTGAGAATAAAATCTACCTTAGAGGCATAATACTAAATAGGTAGCTAGGAAATGAACAGCGCTCCTAGGGACAGGATATTTATCTTTTCTCTGAATTTCCCATTGATATCAGTTCTGTCCCACAGTGATAAGCTAATGTGGGACTCATTCGATGATGATACTATACATTAAAAACTGGATTATCATTTACTTTAACAAAAGCATGGTCAGGGAATAAAACTTTATAATTACAAAAGGTAAAGGGGAAGAATTTCTCGCACTGCTTTCAATACAAGATTATATATATTTTCGTGTGGAGAGTTTAGTCATGGCACAGAAAATTTACTTCTGAGTTCTCAAAAAATATTGCATGATACACTTTTTACATCATACTTTTTTCCTTAACCTTAGATTTAAAAAAAAAATAAATAAAAAAAAAATACCGGTATAATACCATTTTAATTGTAAAATTCGGAAAATTACGATATACTGTTATATATTAACACGCACAAAAACGCATATATATATATATATATATATATATATATATATATATATATATATATATATATATATATATATATATATATGTATATATATATATATATATATATATATATATATATATATATATATATATATATATATATATATATATATATATATATATATACAGCTATTAACACACA
>NC_090731.1:149171068-149173568 GCF_036898095.1 Palaemon carinicauda
GGATAGTATGCTGACTACTGAGATCAAAAATAGTTTTCCTTTCATAACCAGAAAACTTTTGGTAAGGCCCAAAACTTCTATCGCTTGCAACAAAGATTCAATAACTACTCTTGGGGATTAAATTGATTGTTTTCCTTTTTAAATCTTTTGGCTGAATCTTCACAAAAGTTTCAGAATTAAGGTGCTGAGAACTTTGGAAATATTCAGGAGGAGAGTTCTTGGTGTAATACACGAACAAAACAAAGTTAGTGATAGAAAAAAGCTGATGATTGATTTTATATATTTTTCTCTATCAGGTTTAAAGGTTTAAAGGTCACTCATGAATGGCAGAGGCAAAGGACAGTTTTCCTTTTTAAATCTTTTGGCTGAATCTCCACAAAAGTTTCAGAATTAAGGTGCTGAGAACTTTGGAAATATTCAGGAGGAGAGTTCTTGGTGTAATACACGAACAAAACAAAGTTAGTGATAGAAAAAAGCTGATGATTGATTTTATATATCTTTCTCTATCAGGTTTAAAGGTTTAAAGGTCACTCATGAATGGCAGAGGCAAAGGACAGTGCCAAATCCTAGCTAGTAGGACAATGCCTTAGAGAATGCCTATATATACATAATATGAACAGCGCCCAAGCCCCCTTTCCACCAAAGCTAACCCCTGGGGGGGGGGGGGGGCAATGGCTGTTGATGACTCAGCACGAAGACCCGTAGCCTCCCACGAACAATCTCCACATCCTTAGCTCACAGGAGTAGTGAGGTTGCAAACACTACAAGAAACTATCGAGCTTGAGCGGGAATCGCCAGCAATGGACGTTTACGATAGAAGTTTAATTTTGCAAGATAAGAAAAAGATCGAAAGTTTTTCATTTAATGGGTTTATTTGTTCCTTTAAAAGACACAACTGACATTACTGGAGGAATTGATTACTATATAATATTCAGTTCCCATGAAATCTTTGTTACTTTATGATGATATTAAAACCAGACAGTTATTTTCAAATTGCATTGATATTATAGTTCCTTTAGCATAGTCTTGCTTTCACAGCTAATCTTATCAGAAGAATATGGAAAAGTAACGGCTATACTATAAAACTGACAAATAGTCCCCACACATAATTCTTATCTGAACTCACAGATTATAATAATATGAAATAGGTTCTGATGTCAAACATTAAGTAAATCACTTAAGGCTTACTTATCAAAGTCTAGACCAATTTAGTTTGAACATACCTTCCCAAAGGAATGGAATTGGAAAAGATGTCAAGGATCAGTTAAGAAAGTAATTTTATCGAAAGATCATATTGTGAAAGGCAACATTAACTGTTGATATTTTTATGAAACAAATCATTTTATCAAATCTTTTATATTTACATTTTTGCATACTATGCCACATGATTATTTAAAGAGTAATATTTTTATTAACACGTGTCTTAAAACACTTTATAAAAATTTTACTTCTATATTTTACTGGAAAGAAGGAGGAACGAAATTATTTGAATACATTCTAACTTAAATAAAATACAATAAATATTATATAGTTATCGAATTATTCATTATTTCTATGTGGTTTCCATGACTGAAAAGAACAGTTGTGAAGTCTATTAATTGGTTACGATTCGTTTATCTTCCCTTCATCTCCTGGATTTACACATTTGGATCTGGCTTTAGAATGGCTCTTAAAAAATATTCATTCTATTCCTTGATCCTATGATTCTTGACGATAGTTTTATAGGATTTTATGTCATGCTAATATGATAACTACTCCGTCAAGGAGTTAATCACTATGAAATATACATGGTTTATTAACTCAAGCTATTTTAAATCTAACCAACTATAATGAAATTAAGTTACCCAAAGTGTAATTACTTGAAGAGGTTTGATTTTTCATCTTTAGAAATAATATCATTTAATAATAAACTAGATTTAAGAATCTCTTCTTCCCGTCATTGTCCCTACATTAAAGGGTCGGCCGCCTCGCATCAGGCATTGTTTATTATTGGGTAGAGGATTTTTGACGATCGCATGCACTTGCAGTCATCATCGACAGTTATTGAGGTTGGAACTAATCTTTGACTATACAGCAAGGCTGCAAGGCAGAAGCTGTCCTTTTAGTCGCTTTTTACGACACACAGGACGTACGGTATTAATATTCTTAAAACTCTACGGAGCATACTTTAAAATACGTCCACTCAACCTCAATAATAAATCCAGCCATAAAAAAGAGAAAAAAAATCGAGAAAAAACATTGTAATACACGGACATGTTGTCAAGGTAAGACCAACATATTTTTCTTCTAAGCGACAACAAATTCTGAAGAAATGGCCCATACAGAGACATTTTCCTTTTACATGAGAGGATAGAGTACCATTACTTAATTTCTCTACAGCATGGGACCATCCCTGACATTCCTATTGCCTAGGGCCCTTTCTGTATTCATAAGACTACTACTTTAAGCTATTTCCTACTTACTCGAACATAGAAGAGTACTTTTCAGCTATCGAAGCCAA
>NC_090731.1:149181068-149198568 GCF_036898095.1 Palaemon carinicauda
CTGTGCATTGGGCCAGACATGCAAAGGCCTGTGAATCAGTGAGTCAGCACCTTTATAGGGAATCCCCACTTTCTACACTGTACATTTTGCTTGTGTCCATGAAGCCACTCATCAGAGTCCCTAAGTTTCTTTCATGGAAATCATGCATTTCTAGGTGAGTACATATAGATGGATAGATTAGATTAAAATACTCTCTTACTATTTCATGTAATTTAAAGCCATTGGGCATTTGATGTAAAGAGATGAGAAGATGTTGCATTGCATTTCAAAATCTTAGGTGTACATTATACATACACATATATACATAACATACATGTACATAGATAAATTGCATACACATTAAAAATTAATGTCAGGGGGTTAGTAGTAAGAAAGTTTCCTCTGTTGATTTCAGGCTATTCTGTGCATGTGTGAGATGGCTAGTTTACCAACTAAACGCTTGAGGAGATCAACACCATCACCAAGCCCACATCCGCCTGTTGCCAGATTCTCAGGAAATACTACAAAGTATCAAAGAAAACAAATCTTTCAACTTTGTATGAAGTACCTGAGGAGCATTTCAAGATGGATGAGGGTGAATATAAGCAGGTTAGGGCAAAGGATGTCGCCTGGGTAGTAGGTAGGATGGACCTGTGTGATGATGAGGTTGGTGAAACCTGTGAAAAGCAGACCATACCATCCTGGAGTGCCTTTAACTCTTTGGTCACTAATGAGAACCTTCCTGTAAAGATAGTAGGGTTTTTACCGGTACTACCCTATGCAGTGACAGAACATGCAACGGTGTATACTGCATTAAAAAACTTCCAGGAAATTCTTGGGAAACTAGAGCAGACCCATCTCCCGGTGGCATGTGATGAGGGGGTCTATTAGATTACTCGACAAACAAACAATGCAAAACCCACAGGAATTTGTAAACATAGTTTTAGTTTTAGGGTCTTTTCACTTGATATAGGTGCTCATGGGTGAAATAGGAAAGTTCATAGAATGCAAGAATGGGCCTTCCAATTTTTGAGATCTCGGAAACAAACCTGTTTTGACCCGGTTTGGCCATTAGCGACCTTGACCTTGACCTACCTGCATTAAAGAAGGGAAATATCTGGGGATTTACCTCTGTATCATTGTCCATAAGGCCCTTAACCATACAGCTTATACTTTAGGCCTAATGTCAATTTCAAATTTTACAAATTTTGCCTTTAAAAGCCCCTGTGACCTTGAAAAGTAGGTCAAGGTCACTTAAACTGGGTCTATGGCATATTCTTACCATAGGCTACCTATGATAATAATTTCAGATTTCTTGCGAAAAAAAAAAACGAGCGGAAAGAATAATAATAATAATAATACCAAAAACAATAGCATTCCCCTATAGGGAATCCTAATAACACAATAATAATAATAATAATAATAATAATAATAATAATAATAATAATAATAATAATAATAATAATAATAATAACTAGACTGCGACCGGCTAAAGCCAGTGGCGGAGGATTCCCCTGCAAAATAGGTGTGGAAATGCTTTTGTCAATCAGTAAAAGATATTGTGTAAAGGTTTATTGGCCTAATGACCCCTTGACTAAATTTTTAGTTATGTTAACAAACTATTCTAAAGCAATTTCTCTGTATAAAAGTAGGTATATGGAGGTAAAACATAGGCAAAAATTACAAATATAGAGAAATTGATCTTTGAGCTTGAAGACAATGGGCACTTACAAGGTCATGTGAAGGTCACCGGTTAAATATGACCCCATATTCTGAAAGAGCATTTGCGAATGGGACGTGGGGGTTGGGGGGGGGGGTGTTGACAACAAAACATCAATTTTAGCCCACGTCAAATTTTTTCCATGAAATAGCCATATGACCTATGAGAAAATGAGGGTCAAGGTCAAAATGAGGGTCAAGGTCAAAATGAGGGTCAAGGTCAAAATGAGGGTCAAGGTCAAAATGAGGGTCAATGTCAAATTTTACATTTGATTTGGAGGTTTTATGCATATGTTTGGGGTAGTTTACTATAGCATGCTATGACCAAAAAACCAGTATTTCACGGAGAAATTGCCAATGCCACGATTTCTGCAATGTCAAAAATAGTAAAAAATATATATTAAAAAAAGTAATTAAGCAGGCGCTACAAAATTTAAGCTAACCTTAGATAAATATATAGGGCATCATATGCCACTAAGATCAGGGATCTGGGCCTTCCAGTTTTTGAGATCTCGGAAACAAACCTGTTTTGACCCGGTTTGGCCATTAGCGATTTTGACCTTGACCTACTTGCGTTAAAGTAGGGCAATATCTGGAATTTACCTCTGTATCATTGTCCATAAGGCCCTTAGCCATACAGCTTATACTTTAGGCCTAATGTCAATTTCAAATTTTACAAATTTTGCCTTTAAAAGCCCCTGTGACCTTGAAAAGTAGGTCAAGGGCACTTAAACTGGGTCTATGGCATATTCATACCATAGGATACCTATGATAATTATTTCAGATTTCTTGCGATAATAATAATAATAATAATAATAATAATAATAATAATAATAATAATAATAATAATAATAATAATAATAATAATAGTATTCCCCTAAAAGGGAATCCTAATAATGGCCTAAAACGTAGGAGCTCTTTAGAAATGTTCCCAAGCATCTGAATACAGAAATGTGTGGACATAATATATTTCATTCTATCGTACGTAGAAGTTGATATCATTCAAACCATTGTAAAATTTCAAATAATGTGAGAATGAATGTTTAGCTTATTCATTAAGTGAAATATACAGAGAGAGTGACCAAAACTCAAAGTTAAAATTTTCAGTATCAGTAAGTTTGTGTCATATAGCTACATAACATAATCGTCTATTCTTAAATTTTTTTATAGAAATGAAATGTACTGCACTTTATGAAGTAGAAACATTTTGAGTTAACGATAGACCATTTATAAAACAATATGTTAAAGTTCTGTTTTTTTACTTATAAGATTTAAGGAATTCCGCATATAAATCTAGTATCGAAATCTGTAACGTTTTGATTAGCATCATATTACAAATAGTATTAAGGAAAGAAGTAATTTTTATGAAATTTGTACATTTTCTTGTATTGTTTACATATGAAAAAAAGAATATTGCTTGAGAATATAAAATATATGCCCTGCTCTTATGTACAGTATATTCTTAAGGATCGAGACGCTTATAAACATGAAAAGTTGATCATACAATTTAAAATATTAAAATTCCGTAGTCATTTATGTAGTCTCTATATCTGGAAACAATAGTCTTTTTTTCCCTCAACTTTGACTAATTCATTTATTTGTCAAACTAGAATAAGAATTATTTTGAAAAGCTGACTTCTTTCATCGTATTCAAATTCAAAGGAATCAAAATTTCTATATAAACATTTATCTTTCAAGGAGTCTGCTGTTAGCTATATTCCTGCAGCACTGAATAAAAGATATCAAACCTAGATACAAATAAGAGGAGAATCGGGACTTGAGCAAACAAGCATTACAAATATGCCAAGAGACTTTACTCTTAGAACTTCAGATTAAAACGCTTAGGGAAATATTTCTTTCAGTTTTGGAGTTTCTAGACAAGATATGGATCATGATTAATGACTGAAGTGTTTGTTCATATGTATCCTGACCTTGATTACTCAGACATTGTAAAATTGTTGAATGAAGGAAACCAAATTGATCTTTGTAATTGTGTATATGAAATTCTGGTTTACTATACAAACTAACTATAATAAATATATTTGGAATGGTATTATTATGTTATTAATCTGAATTTATTTGTGGATATGATATTTTTGCTAAAGCAAATTTGTCTTGTGCAAGATTATTGTATACATTTTAAATAGTAAATGATGTATCTATACCTTTGTAGCTTTTGTAATATTAAGTCAACAAAGTAATAATAATAAATATTGCAAAGGAAAATTATTTATAGTTGATAAAAATAAATAAAAAACAATATGTTTCATTGTTGACAACTCTTTCATCAGGAGATACACAAAATTTCATATCGGCGTCAATTGTTTTTGGAACTGATAGAGGATAAATAATTCCCATTTTATATGGATAGTGTGTCACAATAACTAATGCAAGAGCTTGTGAAATAATGATTTGGTGGATATTCCAAGGGAATGGGAATTGATTCTCTGATATTAAAGTTCTATGATATTTAGATTTATTCCGTTTCTTGGGATATTTGAGAGCGATTGCCGTCAGCAATTTGACTAATAGGGAAAAGTGGTAAGATTTACATTATGGAAAAAAAAAACAGAACTTTTAACAGATCGTTCATGACAATGCCACATCGACTGTGTATAGAAAAGTTGGTAATATGAATATGAATATAAAAATTTAAAGATTCTATTCAAAGTCAAACCCTAAGACTCTCTCTCTCTCTCTCTCTCTCTCTCTCTCTCTCTCTCTCTCTCTCTCTCTCTCTCTCTCTCTCTCTCTCTCTCTCTCTCTCTTACCCTGTATATATCTCTCGTATGCAATCCTGTTTCTTTGGCAATCAGTCACTTTCTAATAATGTTGATACTGCTATGAAAATATTACCTCTTGATAAAAGCTCTAATCTTCATACATACATATTGAAAATGACAATAAATCATCGAAAACTAAATACAATTTATGCCATAATGAAATTTTTAAAATCTTATTGGAATGACTTCTTACATTTTTACATCTTATAATTCCATACAGCTATTCAGGAAATGATACTCATAAAAGTTAGAAATTCCTAAAATAAAACGAGGAATGTGTTAAAAATGACTAATTTACAGATATATCAGCTACTAAAGTTTCTGGGGTTTTGTGTGGCGTTAATGTGTGCAAATACACCGAAATGTGAGGATGAATAGCCTAACCTTTTTATGAAGATAAATACTGTAGGAATATGAAACGTTAAGCAGATAATTCGTGGGAAAGTATTGAATTAAAAGTTAAAGATAGAGACGACTGGCGAAAACTAATCGAGGCCCTTTGCGTCAATAGGCGTAGGAGGAGATGATGATGATATATATATATATATATATATATATATATATATATATATATATATATATATATATATATATAAATTTATATATAGCATATATATATATATATATATATATATATATATACAGTGTATATATATATATTTATAAATATATATATATATATATATATATATATATATATATATATATATATATATATATATATATATATATATACATATATATATGTGTGTGTGTATGTTTGCTTATGTATGTATGTATGTATGCATATGTATATATATATATATATATATATATATATATATATATATATATATATATATATATATATATATATATATATATATATATATATATATCTGTGTGTGTATACATTATGTCTGACATACTATTCTAGCAAATTTTAACTCAACCAGCAATGTATAAACAAAAATACTAGGAACTTATCAGCTGTTATACAATTCAATTCTGGAGTCGGCATACTAATACCAACGCTAGCTTGTGTGTTAGTAGCTAACAGCTGGAGACTAACGACATTGCATTATATGTCAAATATATGTCATTGTCATCCTAATGGTTCATAAGGTTAGTGAACTGAAGGATTCATTTAACAGTACATTGCAAAGAAAATTACTTGAATCAAACATGTTATTATCCCCAAGTATAATTCTAGATTTGTGGCCAATGGCATCAAATTATGTGTATGTGGTTTGGACTGGGAAAACTGGAAACAAATCAATATCATATTGATGAGAATGAGATCTTTTATCAAAATGATGCTTATCAGCAATTTTTTTTTAAATCTATGTGAATAGTTCTTCAATGTAGTTTTAAAGTTGTAAAATGTGATTACTTATTTTTAAGTAACAGGTGGAAATTTTTCAAATTATGTAAACAATTATTCTTGCTCCAGTAACAAAGTATTTGCGGTTATCGCTAGTATGAAATATATATTAAACAATAAACTATTCAGAAATATAGGCTGTTAAAATTTTTTGATGATAAAGCATAGATAGCACATTTATTCTTGAATCAATAAGAACCCATCTAATACAAATAGAAATGATACCATAAATTTTCTATATCACTTCTTATCTCTAATGGTTTCTTCAATAACTAGACCTCAAAAGTCATTACTTTGATAGATGGCTCTCCTTTTCCTCTAAGACATTTCCAAGGTCCTATATTCCCCTGAACTTCCCCCATTTGGTGATTACCACAGCACACATTCGCATCCCTGGGTCTGGTGCTCATATTTCTATTTATAGATCTTCCATCTTCTCCGAGCCTCAATTATTACGATCTATTATCCAAAAGCACGCGACTCTCATATGGCCAGCTGTGCGGAATGTAGGAGTTGTACATGGTCGAGAGAGAGAGAGAGAGAGAGAGAGAGAGAGAGATAGAGAGAGAGAGAGAGAGAGAGAGAGAGAGAGATTCCTGTTAGTCCTAATATGATAGAATTATGAAATCTACCTAAATGATTATGTGTACTTTGGCTGGAATAGTATTTGCTGGATACCTTTAGCATCAGTATAAGGAATTTAGGTTAAAACTATAGAGCTTAAAATGATGTGTTATTAAATCTAGTTACAGTGGTGAGCTTTATATCTTAATAGGAACCCATTTATCTTATGAATTTTTCATCCAGTTATAGATGAGAAAAAGTAAAGCTACTCCTCACAGATTTTCGAAATTTTTTTAAGCATGAATCACGATCCAGACCGTGGCATGAATAATAATTTTTTCCTGGAGTGGTCTATGTATTAGTCCTTATTTAACATTAAACTTATGAGTAATATTGCTGTCTTTTTTTTTATCTTGAAGTATTTTGAAGGTAATTTATTTATATTAAGGCTAAAATGTTCGCTAACTATGTAACACATCTGTATTGGACTAAAATTTGAGACAGATGTCATCGGACTCATCTGAATAAGTTCACCTAGCAATTAGAGGAACTTCCTATCAACAACGGTTCGGCATTTCTTCAATTTGCATGTATCAGATTATATATTATATACCAGATAAACCATAAGCTTTTCTTAATAAAGAAAAGGCTAAGTTATGATATATTGTTAGCATCAAAAGGGCATATCTTTGTTGGCCTAATTTCTTCTCCTTTACCATAATGGTCACATTACTGTGCTATAAATCTTGACTTTTAACTTCATTGACATTTTGTTATCACTTACCACTCTCGCTACCTCCCTCCACTTTCCCTTGGTTGCTTTTATCCTATTCTCAACTTCAGCCTCAATTTCCCTCCTAGCTTATAGTAGAACTCAGGTATCTGAACTGTTCCACATGTTTTCCAGCTGAGCCTCTATTTTCATATATGGCTATCCTGTCCTTACCTTCCTTACTAATCACCATAACCCCAGTGCTATTTACATTTATCCTGCAGCCACCACTCTCCAAAGTTTCTTGCCACACTACAACCTTCTCTGTAATTCTTCCTCATTTCCAGCAATAATCACCAAATCATCTGCATATAGTATCTCATACAAGTCTTCATTTCTGATATCTTCACTTGACACATCCACGACCATTACAGATGAAAATGGACTTAAAACTGACCCCTGGTGTAATCCAACACTAAGTTCAAAGGTTTTTGTTTTCCCAATTGCTGTTATTACTTTTAACTCTGTTCCTTTCAACGTCATCTCCTCCATTCTAACCAACTTCTCTCGGACATTCCTCTTCTTCAAGCACAAAAAAACCCATAATTTCTCTTGGTATTCTATCATAAGCCTTTTCGAGGTCTACAAAATTACAAAAGAACTTCTGGTTCCCAACTAGCTTCGTTTCCTTTAGCTGCTTTACTATAAAGATGGCACCCATACTCCCTTCCCCCTCATGAATTTATACTGATGTTCCAATCTTTACAGGATGACTGAAAACCTTAAATCAATCAATCAATCCCCAATCTTTATAATTTCCCGTCTAGTACTCTTTCAAAAACTTTCAAACTATGCTTGTTAGTTTAATTCCCCCGTAGTTACCATGACTTCAGATTTCTGCTTACATCTAGATACCATTAGACTTTTCCAAGTCTTAAGGTATTCTTTTTTTCCCCATATCGCTCTTAATTAATAAATTCAGCATCCATTCTTCCCCTTCTGTAGCTCGTATCTTGACCATTTTCATTTGAAATTGATGGACCTGGAACTTTATCACTTTCCATTTATTCATTGCCCCTTTTCTTCTGTATTCAGTATTGTCATCACTAGCCCCTCAATCATCCGAGCACCCAACTCCTCTCTCACATTTTCAGTATTCAATAGTTGTTCAAAATATTCCCTTCATCTCCTGTTAACATATTGCATAGGAATATGAAATATATTTTTTTCTGTATCCTTGATGACTCACAGTTGTTCCAAGTCCTGTCTTGCCTTTTCATCAAGTTTGAAATATTATAGATATCTCTTTCTCCTTCTCTTGTTCCTAGCTTTCCATTCATTTCTCTACCGTTCTTCCAACAGATAAACCTACTTTCCTACTCGAATCTTTTTCCTCATCCCTGTACCGTTCCTCTGCAGCCATTGCATGCATTATATACAGTTATTAATGTATCTGATTTCCTTTTAATTAACTCTTGCATCCCTCTGTCCCATCACCACTTTTCTTTTTAAGTCACACCATATCCGGAGGTTCTTCTCAATAGTTCAAATTTTCTCTACATATATTTCTTTCATATCCCCCCAGATGTTTTCAGCTGTTTTACCCTGTCCTGCTAAGTTCAACATTTTCAGTCGTCTCTCTCACAATCCTCATAAATTGCACACTCTTTTCTTCTTCAAGGTCCTAGCCCTTAATTGTATTTGCAGGGCTCATATGATAACATGCAATGAGACTTCCCTATGCACGTCCTGTGGGATAGAAAAAAATCTATACAGCCCAGACGTAAGTATAGCTTTTAATATTTACTGAATGGAACACAGTATACTTTCATTTAAAATTATTCATAATTCATTAATACTTAATACCTTGTTCTAAAAACACAGTAATCTCCATAAATTTATTTTAGTGCTTTTAAATTTCCTATGAATTCAATCTAAAATATATTCAAAATCCATATACCTTATTGGTGCTATTTATAAGATTTTAGTTGTATTAGGCATATTTGATTTAAAAGTGATGTAGACATCAATCCAACGGTTAGGAGAACATTTTCTGCTAAACAAATTGATATTAATATATTTCCTCTCATTATGGATGTAAGCAGATGTGATCTTTATATAAGTATTCAATCATATTTATTTTATTTTTACAGGTAATTGTCCTCTCTTCCATCCTCTTATATTTCATATTTATATCTATGTATTACATATAAAAAAAACCGGAATGATCTTTACGCTATTGGATGATATAATTCTAGTGGAACCCTCAATTTGTATTTCCTTCATTATAAGATGTGAGATCCTAACGCCTCCCCCAATAGTCTTTGTTTCTTCCTCTCTGGTATTTATTCTTTTTGTTCTTTTTTTTTTAATGTCTGGACCTGTTTTCCTTTGGAATCTAATCTAAATCTTAACAAGAGAACCCAGAAAAAGTGTGGAATGTTTATATATATATATATATATATATATATATATATATATATATATATATATATATATATATATATATATATATATATATATATATATATATATATATGTTTAATTATATATATATATATATATATATATATATATATATATATATATATATATATATATATATATATATATATAATTAAACATATATATATATATATATATATATATATATATATATATATATATATATATATATATATATATATATATACATATATATATGTGTGTGTGTGTGTGTGGGTGTGTGTGAGTATGTGCGTTCGCTTGAATAAGTGTACATATATATATATATATATATATATATATATATATATATATATATATATATATATATATATATATATATATATATATATATATATATATATGCGTGTGTATGTGTATGTGTGTGTGCGTGTGTATGTGTGCGTGTGTGATATTTCTGATAACGATCGCAACAATTTCAAGATTATTATCGCTGACTTATTTGCATATAAATCCAATTGATATATATCTCTTAGGTACAGTGTTTAATCTATTATAGGGTGATACGAAATATATAAAACAGGTATACCCCAAAATCACAATTATTTCATCTCTCTCTCTCTCTCTCTCTCTCTCTCTCTCTCTCTCTCTCTCTCTCTCTCTCTCTCTCTATCTTCCTTGCGATCTCCACAAGGAACAAGGTATGAATTGTCATATCGCTCATACTTCATCCGATCAATTAGTAATGAGTACCAGTCCAAATGCATATCAAACGAAAATCTATTTTTTCTGGGTTTATTCAGCCTTTGGTCCATGTATACATAAATTGTATATGATATGATAAATATAATCACAAAAATCATATATTCAAATATACACTATATATATATGTGTATATATATATATATATATATATATATATATATATATATATATATATATATATATATATATATATATATAAAGTAGGTATTAGGTTAGCCATGGCACCAGCCACCCGTTGAGATACTACTGCTAGAGAGTTATGGGGGGTCCTTTTACTGACCAAACAGAACAACATTGTATCCTTCTCTCTGGTTACGGTTCAATTTACCTTTGCCTACGCATACACAGGATAGTCTCACCTATTCTTTACAGATTCTCCGCTGTCCTCATACACCTGACAACACAAAGACTACCCAACAACTATTCTTCATTCCTCACTCAAGTTGTTAACTACTGCACTGTAATTGCTTAGTGGCTACTTTCCTATTGGTATGGGCAGAAGAGACTCTTTAGCTATATTAAGCAGCTCTTCTAGGAGGACATTCCAAAATCAAACCATTGTTCTCTAGTCTTGGGTAGTGCCATAGCCTCTGTACCATGGTCTTCTACTGTCTTGGTTTAGAGTTCTCTTGGTTGAAGGTACACTCGGGCACACTATTCTATCTAATTTCTCTTCCTCTTATTTTGTTAAAGTTTGTTTATAGTTTAAATAGGAAATATTTATCTTAATGTTGGTTCTGTTCTTAAAATATTTTATTTTTCCTAAATTTCCTTTCTTCACTGGGCTATTTTGTCTTTTGGGGTCTCTGGTCTTATAGCATCCTGCTTTTACAATTAGGGTTGTAGCTTAGCAAGTAATAATAATAATAATAACAATAATAATAATAATAACATATATATATATATATATATATATATATATATATATATATATATATATATATATATATATATATATATGTGTGTGTGTGTGTGTATATATATATATATATATATATATATATATATATATATATATATATATATATATATATATATATATATATATATATATATATATTGAGTTACGGGAGGGAGTGGCCCCACGAACAAGAATAACAATAAAAAGACTCGGATTTGTGCAAACAGGCCAGCATAATAACGAAGTCAGACTTCGAGATTGGAATCCTACTTTTGAGTGCTCCAAGGAGGTCAGTTTTAACGGAGGCTGAATTACACACAACTCTTGATAGACTTGTGACGGGCCGAGAGAAGGTTGTGACCCAAGGGCAGGTTGAAAGCAACTGTGTAAATTTATTATAGAACACTTTCCTTTATATACAAAAGCACAAAGCAACAAGAAATTTCATGTTTAAAAAACAGACACTGTTACAGAGGAGAAAAGCAAACATGTTTAATCTGGTTCATTTTAGTGCGAGGGAAGAGCGGAGATACAAGCATAATATATACACAAAATGAACTATGTACGATCGCACATGTTATATAGGGCGCCCTGATCGAGAGAAGCGAACTGTAAGCGGGTCATCTGGCAGGAGATAAGCAGGTTTTAGACGATCAATGGAGATCCAGTCTTCTTTTTCACAAATGTTTAGTAGGAATGCTTTCGGACTGCGTCGGATCACAAGGAAAGGGCCCGTGTAAGGGGGCATTAGCGGTGGCTTGCTAGTGTCGTTGCGCAAGAAGACCTGCGTTGCAGAGTGCAAGTCTGTCGGTATGTGATACTTCACTGAGGGCTTGTAAGTCTGGCGGCATGGAGTAAATTTTCCCACGACGTGACGTATGCGCTGGAGATCGTCAGAGGAGGTTGTAGAAGGAAAAAATTTGGCAGGGACGACCAACGGATCGCCATACACCATTTCAGCTGCCGAGACATCGAGGGCGTCTTTAGGAGTGGTCCTTAGTCCCAGGAGGATCCAGTTAAGCTGAGTAAACCAGTTGGAATCCCTGCAGCGGGACATCAAAGCTGCTTTGAGGGTGCGATGAAAACGTTCAACCATTCCATTGGCAGCGGGGTTGTAGGCCCTTGTGTGATGTGGGATGATGCCCAGGAGATTCGCTAATGATGGCCACAATTGAGAGGTGAAAGTGGTACCCCTGTCAGAAGTAATATGCTCAGGGATACCAAATCTTGCAATCCATCCTAAGAGTAAGGCAGCTGTACATGAGGCAGTTGCAGTTTCCATGGGAATGGCTTCAGGCCAACGAGTTGAGCGGTCGATGTCGTTAAACAGGTAACAATGTCCTTGTGATGTGGTTAGGGGGCCTACAACGTCGACGTGAATGTGTGTGAAACGACGTTGAGGTTGAGGAAAGGTGCCCACTCCTGAATCCGTGTGTCGATGTACTTTGGAAGTTTGGCAAGAAGTACAGGCGCAGACCCAATCCTTAGCATCCTTAGAAATGCCGTGCCAAATGAACTTCGTCTTCAGCAGCTGTGCAGTAGAACGGCACGAGGGATGTGAAAGGCCGTGAATGAAATCAAACACCTGCCGGCGCATGGGAGCAGGGATCCAAGGTCGCGGTCTACCAGTACTGACGTCACAGAGGAGGGTGGTGTTGGAGTCTTTGAGGGGGAAGTCTTCCCTACGGAGGGACGTGCAGGATGCCCTACATGCTTGATACTCTGGATCCTGTCGTTGGGCTTCAGCCAGGGTGTTTTAATCCAATCCCATTTGAATGGCAGCCAATGTGTTTCTTGACAGGGCATCGGCAACGGGATTCATTTTCCCAGGGACGTATTGAAGGGTGCAATTGTATTCAGCCACAGCGGAGAGATGTCAGCGTTGATGGGCGGACCAGGCGTCAGACTGTCGAGTGAAGGCGTGCACCAGAGGCATGTGGTCTGTGCGAATGATGAAGGGCGTACCTTCTAAGAAATGGCGAAAGTGACGTACAGCCAAGTGCACCGCCAGCAATTCACGATCGAAGGTAGAATAACCCAATTCTGCCTTGGACAGTTTTCTGCTGAAGAAGGCCAATGGGCAGGGCGAGCCGCTGACCACCAGCTTGAGTACTGCACCAATAGCGACGTTGCTGGCATCGGTGGAGAGATGGAGAGGGGCATGTGGGATAGGAAAAGTGAGAGCCGCAGCAGTTGATAGGGCCTTCTTTGCATTACAGAAGGCCGCTTCTTGAAGGGGACCCCACTTCAGGTCCTTTGGCTTGCCCTTGAAGGAGGCGTAAAGGGGAGCAAGAGTGGCGGCAATGGCTGGCAGAAAACGGTGATAATAGTTGACCATGCCCAAAATTCCTATAAAGCTTTGACGGTCGAGGGCGCGGGGAAGTCCTGAACGGCTGCTACCTTCTCAGGGAGGGGATGGACTCCTTCAGGAGTGATGCGGTGCCCTAAGAACGACACTTTGTTGGCCCTAAAGATACGCTTGTCGTACCAGACTACAAGGCCGTTTTGTTGCAGGAGGTCGAGCACGATGCGCAGGTGACGGAGGTGTTCCTCTTTTGAGGAGGAGAACACAAGTATGTCGTCCACATATCATACACAGAAGGGAGGTCCCCTAAGATGCCATCCATGAGACGTTGAAACGTGGCCCCCAGCATTACAAAGGCCAAAACAGGAGTAATTGAAGGTGTATGTACCAAACGGAGTGGTGATGGCAGTCTTGGGGATGTCTGCTGGGTTCATAGGCACCTGATAATACCCCTTCAGGAAGTCGAGCGTAGAGAACACCTTCGCTTTGTGCAGGTAAGAGGTCACGTTGGCAATGTTTGGGAGGGGTAGTGATCCGGTTCTGTTTGCATGTTCAGGGGCCTGTAATCCACGCACGGACGGAGGGAGCCGTCTTTCTTTAGAACGATGTGTAAGGTTGACGACCATGGGCTGGAGGCCTTTTGGCAAAGGCCCATTTCTTCCATTTCGGCGAATGTCTGTTTGGCGGCTGCCAATCGTACCGGTGCCAGACGTCTAAACTTTGCGAAGACTGGGGGTCCCCTCGTCTTGATATGGTGATAAATACCGTGCCTGGCAGGAGCCGTGGGCGTTTGGTGAAGTTCTGGACGGAAAACTTCCGGGTACGACGTGAGGAAGTGGGCGTAGGCATCCGTGGGTGCGCTGATGTGGAGAGCGAGGTTGGAGGGGGCGGATTGAAGAGTTGTCGACAAGTACAAGTCTGCGTTGACCAATCGTCGGTGGGCGACATCGACCAGAAGGTGGAAATGAGAGAGGAAATCCGCACCGAGGATTGGCAATGTGACGTCAGCTACGAGAAATTTCCAATTGAATTTACCGTTTCCGAACGATAATGTGAGGTTCTCGTAACCGTAGGTGGGTATCGCAGATCCGTTGGCAGCTACCAAGCAGACGTCAGCAGACGTAGACAGACTATGTCGTGTCCTGAAGAGTTCCCTTGTCAAAAGAGAACGACAAGCACCCATGTCTACCAAAATTCGCACGCCCGTTCCTGCATCATGTAAAAAGAAAAGATTAGAAACACGGGGGGCCACCGCCACAAGTGATGGCCTACTTACACGTTTTTTGGTCACTGACAATCATTAGCACATTTCTTCGCAGTCCCCCCAAATCTGAAGTGGCAGTAGCAAAACTGCGGCAAATGGGAGGTAGTAAGTGGCTGTAGAAGCCGTTGGTTGCGGCACAAGCGAGTAGTGGGTGGTGGGTGGCTTTGTCGCCGCTTCGGGACGTCACGGGGTAGGCGTGTATGTCCTACGGCATTCACGTCAGCTTCGGGTGACGTTGAATAGGCGTCCTCTTCGTCAGAGATGGAGGCGTTGATGGAGGTCTTGAAGTGGCTGTCCATAAGGGCGTCGACTTTGGTCATCAAGTCCTTTATGGGTAAACTATCGACATCGGGTATGGCAGCGCGCATAGGTCAGGGTAAACGGTGTATCCAAAGGGCACGAAGTAGGTTCACCTCACGAGGAGAGCCGTCTGCGGCAGGTTGCAGGCGAGCGATACTGGTCATTTCCCTGAGGGCGAGCGAAGCCCTTTGGTCCCCCAACGGTTAAAGCTTTGCTATACAGGCGGCTGGCGACAGCGAGTACTGCTGCAGAAGGTATTTTGAGGGCGTCATACGCTATTGGGGTGTCTCCTTGTTCACAAAACCAGTCGGATATTTCCGGGAAGGTGTCCTCAGGTATCCCCGCGAGAACATAATCTGCTTTGGTGGTTGAGCGAGTCACGCCCTTGATGCGAAACTGGACTTCTGCGCGCTGAAACCAAGCAAACGCCTCTCCGCTGGCGAATGATGAAAGTTTCAATGGGGGAGTCGCAGTAATAACTTCCGTAGAATCCTCCATAGTACCAACGATGGAGGGGCAAGGGGGGGGGGGGTGTGGAAGGCGGGAGGAGCGAGTCGACTTCCAGGGTCACCAATGTCATGGGCCGAGAGAAGGTTTTGACTCAAAGGCAGGTTGAAAGCAACTGAGTAAATTTATTATAGAACACTCTCCTTTATATACAAAAGCTCAAAGCAACAAGAGATTTCAAGTTTAGAAAACAGACACTGTTACAGAGGAGAAAAGAAAACATGTTTAATCTGGTTCATTTTAATGCGAGGGAAGAGCGAAGATACAAGCATAATATATACACAGAATGAACTATGTTGGTTGGTACAGACTCATCCCCACGAAAAATGATACAAGCAACATCTTAGGTTGATAATGGTAAAATACAATAATGTTTTTTTCCATTGTAAGATAATTGGTTGTATTCATGTGGTCACACACAGAATGGTGAAAAATCAGTATCTACTGTTGTACACAAATAATTAGTCACTATTCAAATAAAAAGGAAAATTATTCTTTTTTACAATATTTCTTTTACCAAAGGAAACAGAGATTTAATTACTTTAAAAAATATTTTCACAGACTGCAAAGGTACCAACTATAATAAC
Organism: Palaemon carinicauda; assembly: GCF_036898095.1. Taxonomy (NCBI): domain Eukaryota; kingdom Metazoa; phylum Arthropoda; class Malacostraca; order Decapoda; family Palaemonidae; genus Palaemon; species Palaemon carinicauda. The sequence goes on from NC_090731.1 coordinate 149,197,263, forward strand.
ATAATGCAGTGTCTTACAGTGAATATAATAGCTATTCGGCACTGAGGAATGACAGAATTAAGTGGTCTTGCAAAATTATGCAATCTTGAATAGTTTCAATAAATAAACATTTCCATATTAGAATAGAAAAAAAATTGTGCTTATTTAACAGGGAAATAACGAAGATTGCTTGTCACAATAAAAATCTAGTTATACTTACAAATACTAAAAGGGAATACGGAAACGTTCTTGATCGTCATGCCTGCCTCAACAAATAATGGCGAAATTCCGTCGAATGTAACTACCTGATCCCTAACGGGACACAGGATTAAATATCAATAAATGCAGATTGACTATAAGATTATCTATCACACGAGTACCCTCACGTTGCGTGTGATCTCTGACACGACTGGGACACTGAGTCTATAGAACTTCAGTCACCCGGAGACGATGCACGACGCAGAACGCACATGGGTCCTGCCAACTGGGAAAATGTTACAACAGAGCCTTTCACTGGCTAACTTAATCAAAATGAATCATTACCTCTAACTCTTCCCACTAGACCCAATCCAATGTCATCCCCACTCCTCTAATTGTACAGTACCTTAGGTATAACAATTAACAAGTGCCACGACTTTGTTTTTCGACTCGACTATAGCAGTTCACGTGATCACAATACACACTTCCTTGTCTAGTGAAATGGGAGAGTCCCACAGATTGAAGAGAGAAGGTACAATAATGATTGTATATGTTTTGCAATTTTTTTATTTGTATGACTTCTTTTTTTATCAATGGCGGAGATCTTGGATTTGATAACTCTTGCTTTTCCGGTGTCGGCTGAGTCCCTAAGGGGTAAAGGGTAGGAGGTGTTACTTCAGGGTTCAGGTCCTGGAAGGGACGGGTACGCTTACAGTCTCTCACTTGGTAGCGCGTGCAGTGTGTGTGTGTGTGTTTATATATGGTTAAAAATCGATACTTAGAAAGTGCAATGACATATCATAAATAGAAGTGTATATTTCTCGAGAATATGTGACCATACCGAGGCATATATTAAAAATATAAGAAATAAGGAGATAATTATATGGTTTAAATGAAGTTTCGTTCTCTTTCTTAACGATGGGACGTTCTCTTAAGAGATAATAATAATCTTAGTGTTTTAAAGGTTCATATCCTCCTCTAGCATGTAATGGGCATTCGTATCTTCTGTGAAAAGAACAGGGTAGTTAAAAATATGTAATTTTAGTAGAGACCAATCATGTTTTCAATTCCTTGAGAGTTTCCAATAAAATCTGGTGAAAGAAAATCCGAAGATTGTTTTATACTAAGT
>NC_090731.1:149218568-149223568 GCF_036898095.1 Palaemon carinicauda
TCAAGAAATCTGGAATGCCCTGAAAATATTTCAGTTCCTTGAACCAGAGTTCCACACTCAACTTAGGCCGTATAAACAGCTCAGAAATTACCGTCACATCTAAGAAGGCTTTCATTAAATATTAATCATTCCCTTTCAAACATGCATATCACATTAAGGCCAAACACTCTATGACATGTCTTTTTTTTCCCATGAACACTTGGTTGTCCCGTGTGTGTGCAGTACCTGCTCGCTATCCACTGAGATAGAAATCCTCATTAATGAAGAGGCTAAATTTATATGTAAGGGAAGTTTTTCTTGTTTTAGTTATCTTTGCATTTGAATAAAGTCTATACCGGAAAGTTTCATACTATTTCTTAGTGAATGGCAGTTTTGTGACATCTTGGTTCAGTGTAATAATAAGACATATGTATGACATATGTATAAAAGTTTAAAATTCTATTGAAATCCATGATCAAAAATATCCTTTGGAAATAAAATTAATAAATTTAGTTAAAAAACAAAGATTACATCCTTATAATTTGTATTCTTTAAAAAATTCAAATAAACAAATCTTTCCTTAAAATACTGATGGTGTGCCTCAAACATTTTATTGCCTAACTCACTGTGCCGTGAGATGAAAAAAAGTTGAAAATCACTTGGCTAAAAGATGAAATAGCTTTCGAAAGCCAGCTTACGTAAAATGAATAGGAATACCTAAACTAAACATAAAGCATATTTAAGTCGTAGATTAAGCAATCTTATTGAAATTTCAAATTCCATTAATGTCTCAAATTAAGTAAGAAAAAAAATATCACAGAGAAAATATTCTTTCAGTTAAAAAAAAGATGTATGAAAGATTTGTTCAAGATTTATACTTGTACTATTTCTCTTGATGTTTTATGATGAACATTATTTAACCCTTTCACTGCCAGTAGTGAGATAAATTCTTTCAAGACCACACAAACCTTAGCATGTTGATATTTATTAGAAAGCTCACATCAAGACCTTTCTATTGAATATTAACTTTCTATAGTTTGAGCGATTATAAAAGAGAGTCACCTTTTACAAATTTTGACTAAATCGCCAATGGCAGTGAAAGGGTTAATCTATAAAGCTTCAAATTGGCTTACGTACTTTAACTGCTCGTTATACAAAGTTGATTTTTCAAGCCTAAGTTCTTGGAGTGCCTCCCTCTACCCTCGAACCACATTACTCAGCTGTGCTGAAATCTAAATGAAAATTTCACAAAACGCCATATTTCTAACAGCGAAGGGAGGTGATCTCGTTATATACCGAGGAAAGATTTTATTTAAAGATTAGGAAAACGTAATCTCCAAGTAACGTTAGAACAATTTATCATTTTTCTTTTTCGGAAAAAAAACTTTTCTTTAATATTCCATTTGTAATATTTCACTAGGCGCTATGTCACCAACACTCACACTTTATGTAACTCCTCAGAAATAAAGATTCCATATTTTTCTTACATTCAAGTGCAGCTTTAACATATTGCACTTTCATATATTTATCTTGGTATTCTTCCTCATAGTTATCGTGAAAATGAGGACATTTATTATCATATTAATAACGATAATCAGAAGAAGAAGAAGAAGAAGAAGAAGAAGAAGAAGAAGAAGAAGAAGAAGAAGAAGAAGAAGAAGAAGAAGAAGACTGGAGATGATTAGGTGGAAAAGAATAAGGTACACAAGAAATTACTTTCGACTTTAGAAGGGTTTTTGGGTAAGGCGACCTACACATCTTCATGGTTATTCGTGTTTTTTACTTATTGTTTGCAGAATTGCCAATTTTCCCCAATTTTCCTTTTATAGTTTTTAAAATAACTAACCTCTTAGACAAATCAAACCTTATGATACAAATCCAATAAAATAAACTGGTGAATATTGTCCGAATCAGGTAATTCACAAGGGAGTCTCACATAGATCCAAGTGTCTTTTCCTAGATACATGGACTAGACCCTGCAGTGTCATAATTGGGGCTTTTGAACTTAAATAACTTGCTTATTTCAATGTTGTTTCTTGAAATTGCATTTCTTGTGTAGTACAGATTTTTTGGGGAAGTGGGACTACGTTCTTCTATACCGCAATTTATTCTTTCATCAATCTTTGGACTATGACTTTGATTTTATTTACAACTTCCTAATTAACTTTAGTATTTATGGTACAAATATTACCGAGAAGTTAATTAAAGGAAAATACAAAGAAATTTTAAGCGTGTCACTGTCTATGACAAAAAACGGTCTTACTTGGCTCATGTACTTTATAAAAAACTTATGTAAAACAGAAATAACTTGCATTAAGCTTATTTCCTGTTTACTGCATCGCTCATAAAAACATGTAGTCTTGCCTCTCAACCAAACTGGCTGGTTACTTTCTTTTCGTAAATCCATTATCCAGTATACCTTACTTTTAATGCCTTTTTTAATACTTTAAATCTCCTGCAACGAAGTTAGCTTTATACTACAGTTTTTCTTTTTTTATGTCTGTAATACTAAATGGAATACAATAGCCAAATTTCTTATATTCTGTTTCTTTTTCAATACATTGCAGTTCTATCCTAAATTATGGGTTTCCTTTTAGTCAGTTCACCTCTTCCAAATCTTGATTGAGAAAATTTACAGAGATAGGATGAATAAGGAGCGGTTTTCCTTCAATGTTTTTGCAAAGTTCAGATTTACGTTCAATTAGGCTTTGCCTTTATTCGAAAAACCATGTGTTTGTGCACATAAATCAATTGAACCAATTAACCTTTCATTTTTATTCGCTTAGATTATCTCCTTATATAATAAAGAGCAACTATCAGGATATATATATATGTGTGTGTGCCTATGTATACACACACACACACACACACACACACATATATATATATATATATATATATATATATATATATATATATATATATATATATATATATATATATATATATATGTAAATATATATACATACATATATATAAGTATATATATGTATATATATATATATATATATATATATATATATATATATATATATATATATATATATATATATATTTCCAGACACGCCCAGCTCTACTCATCCCTCGGGTAGGAGGAGAGGAGGTAGTCATACCCTAGTGAGAGGGGGAATGTGCATGTGCCATCTAAATATTTAGCCGGCCTTATTGACGGGTCACGTACTCTAGTAATGGAATACTAGAATATTAGAATCTTGGGCCATTAAGAACAACTAACCACCGTTGGGATGAAGACCAATGTCACAAAAAAAAACTACGTGACTGTTTAACCTTATACAGTAGTCCAAAGCACATGACAAAAGAAACAATCCGCTTAAAATTTTTTTGAAGTCTCATTTTTTTTTCTTTACATCCAGTAAGCCTGTCAACTTGAAAACATAATCTCTCGACAATCACCATTTTTTCATCAGCGATAATTACCTTCTCATTTTCAACAAATGTTTCTTTTGCCTCTTTCCTTAACCATTGCTCTTCCTCATGTATATAAATGCCTGACTATCTTTACTGTTTGCAACATTTATTTATCTTTTTTTTTTTTTGTATCAAAAGTATCGTTAAAATTATTGGGACCAAAGAGGCCTTAAGAAAAAATACCAAATTTAATATGTTTATGACAGGTTTCATGACTAGCATCACAATATTTACAATTTCAATATACTGTATCTGTTTAAAGAAAAAAATCTTGTTTATCAATAATCTTCCATCATGGTGCAATATGTGTACAAGCAACTATTTTTCTGTTATATAGAAACAAAGTTGATCCCTGATTCTTATTTGTTATGCCTTTCTATAAATTAGGACAATAGAATGAAGTCTCATAAGGCTCCGAATTTACTAAGCCAATTGGCCTTTAATGTGTCTCTATCAGATTGAATTATCTTAGTGTCAATAAATACGAAAGCATTGTGGGTGCTTCATCATCTACAATTAAGTGTTAAGACTTTAGGTCCATGTTCATTGTCAGAGCTCCTCACTAAAATCTCAAGTGATAAAGGCATTAGATCTTCATTTGTTGGATCATGTCACTTCAATCTACGAGCTCATTGAAATGGAATAGCAATAATCTTCAGAGATCTTCACGGAATAGCTACATACTAGGTGTACACTGTTAAAAATTTACATTAACTAAGAGGTAACTCCCTACTAACATTTATTCCATGATTTTTACCGTTTTAAAAATGGATATATTGACGTAAAGGACTGATAATACAGTCACCATCCCGTAAAATATATAAAAGTAAGATAAAATTACGGTCGCCTGTATTTTACTGAAATACAGTTGGGAATATTTTACGGAGAATTTCCGATTAATATTTCGGTTTTTTCAAGTGTGTAGAAAACATGTCGGTCATAGGAAACTGAGTGCATTAAATGGTAAAATCTTATCAAGTTGATTAATAAATATATGGTTTATATGTTTTTGTTACTAAAGTTTATTTGCATGATTTGAGTTTAAATATGAAATTGATTGTAATAGATTGATTATTTATTTATGTTACCGTGCGTCAAATCTCGAAGAACTATCACTTAAGTTATAAGTTAATTCTAGATCAAAATAAAGAAAATAGAGGATATGTAATTTATGGAGATTAAAATCACTCTTTGATGGAAGGGATGTGTTTTACAGTTATTAGGGAAGTTATCGACTCACTTGGTTTGAAAATATATTGGTAAAAGTTAATATGTTATATTCTAATAAAGGAGTCTTTGTACCTTTGAAATTGTTGCATTTATTTTGTGAATATAAGGAATTTTTTTTTTTTTTTTTTTTTTTTTTTTTTTTTTGGAGGATTCACATGAAATGGACATTATTTTTATGTAAAAGATTCATGAATGGCCAAACACAGAGACATTTCGGTTTGTTTAGGGTATAGGGCTCCCTTGTCAATGTTTCTTAGCTTTTTCTTATGGTTATTGAGATGGGTAACCTCGCCTTTCAAAAGAATTAATAACAGGTTCCTTCCTTTGAGCGCGGTTATGATATTATGCAAACTTAAACATAT
>NC_090731.1:149228568-149233568 GCF_036898095.1 Palaemon carinicauda
TGATTACTTTCCACGTGGTAAGGGTAAAAAAGATTACCTAAGGTATGCAGCTCTTCTAGGAGAAAGCCTCTTCAAATCAAACCATTATTCTCTAGTCTTGGGTAATGCCATAGCCTCTGTGCCATGGTTTTCTACTGTCTTGGGTTAGAGATCTCTTACTTGAGGGTACACCTGGGCACACTATGCTGTTTCCATATTTTCTTTCCTCACTGAGCTATTTTCTAGGTTGGAGCCCTTCGGCTTATAGCATCCTGCTTTTTCAAGTAAGGTTGTAGCTTGGCTATTGGTAGTAATAATAATAATAATAATAATAATAATAATAATAATAATAATAATAATAATAATAATAATAATCATTATCTTTGATAATGCCACAGAGTAAAATTTTCGATTTTAAGGAGTTTTATTGTATATTATTTTTTCCTCTCCACAAATAATTTAGAAATTTCATCGCCAAAATTTTCAGTGCTTTTAAAAAGATATAATATTTAAAAAGTAAAAATCCTAGAAAGAAAAAAAGATGATAAATGATATAATGTTCGAGAAATAATAGAACTCTTTTAGCTCTGTGTCTATTTGAAAACCTTAATCTCTCTATAAAAAAAAAAAAAAAAAAAAAAAAAAAAAAAAACAGGCAGCCCCCTGCTACGATTAGTTTTTTTAGAAAATGTCATTTAGGCAAAGGGTAAGTATTTTCTTTAAGCACGGAATTATTTAAAAAATAATTACTTTCATTCTGCCTTGGTATATTTTCATATTTCACAGTCAGATATTGTAATCGGAATACGTATGATCAGTAATTGTAATTTTCCATGAAATGACTTTTCATTCACGCAAGTCTTGATTGATTCTATGTAAAGCATATAATTAAATCCTAATACACTCTGGTTAAGACATTTTTAGAATTGGTATGCTCAGCTGAAAATTAATCAGTATCATGGACTTAAATATTTCGCTTAATTTTAATCATTAATATTAATCTTAATCATTAAAAGATAAATATTCTGTTATCTATATTTTGGATGTTTTATTGATTGTTGAACAACAACTGCAGGACAAAGACCTCAGACATGTAGTTATTCATGTCTGGGGTTTGGTCAGCTTTCATCGTCAGGTTGGTCAACTGGGGATTGGTGATGGTGGGAGATTTTCGTCTGATCGCTCACTGTAAACCAACCTAATTTAGGTATCCCTGACTACTACAGATTTCCTGATCATAGCGAAACGTAAACCCATTCGTCGCTTTAAAGTATCCATATTCAGATTGGTGTACATAAACAATTATACATGAAAATGGCAAATGACTATTTCCCGGCCATGTCAATTGAACTACCATTGGGTCTAACATTCATTTGTTCTCATTCCATCAAGCTCATAGCACAAACAAGTATATATACTTTCGATTCTTATGCATTTTCAACTCTTCAAGTTTCTTATAGCTTCATTTCATAGATTTTCAGCATTTTAAATGCAAATTGTTTAGAACTGTATATGATACATAAATAAAAATACACCGTTTAGAAATAAGAGCAAATCCTTTACTACAGTAGTTTTGGAAGTCAATAATTTATAAGAGATATTAAAATATGTATCAATTTAAGATAACTAAGATTTCAAACTAAGCAAGAACAAATTTAGAAATGTGTTGATCTTCGGAGCAACCTTCGTTTTTAGGTTTAAATATTTGATATTCAGTAACGTGGAATTGCAAGTAGAACAAAATACGATACATTAAGATAAACTTTGAATATATGAAGAAATTCATTTCCAGTTAAAGCAAACTTCAAAAACTGAAAGAGATCAAAGGCAAGCTTCTTGAAGGGTAGGTTTAAAGTTTATTCCTGTGATCTTGTTAATTCCATCCTGTTTATGTTTGTTCATAAAAAAAAAAAAAAAAAAAAAAAAAACATGAAAGCTAAGCAAAAGTACGTTTTAAATTATCATTTTTTAAGTCAGACTTTAAATGTGTTTGCGTATTTCACAAGGGGAGAATCATATGATTTTATAATTAAGTGTTTTGCGTAGAGAATTTCTCTCTCTCTCTCTCTCTCTCTCTCTCTCTCTCTCTCTCTCTCTCTCTCTCTCTCTCTCTCTCTCTCTCTCTCTCTCTCAAAATATACTTTCCTAATTATCTAATTTGATCGGGCACGTACATCTCTCTCTCTCTCTCTCTCTCTCTCTCTCTCTCTCTCTCTCTCTCTCTCTCTCTCTCTCTCTCTCTCTCGTTATATCATGAGATTAATAATTATCAAAAGGTTAATCTGCCACAATACTAATAAATAATAAAAGAGAGTTAGAATAGCATATTTTGATCCCGGTTTGATCTTAGATTAATATACATTTCCTCTTACAGTTTTGGCCTGCCCAATATTAAGGAAAGATTATCAACTCTTTTGTGAAATATTCCAAAAATTAGTCAAAAATTGATCGTGTATATCGTTTAATACTTGGAAGTTTAAAATCTTTAAATAATGCAGTAAGATGTCAAGATATGCAGGGAAATTGGGGATTCAACAAATATTCTAACAAATAAATTGTCAATTTTACTCAGTGACGTCAATTATTGTTACTTTTACTCTGGAAAAAAAATATGAATCTAGAATGTATAAGAATTAATCATCTTGAATATATTAGAAAAAAAAATATATTGCGGCCAAAAGGTGAGCACAAAATTGATAGTTTGTTAATAATGACTATTTTGAGCTTGTTTATGTCTATAAATCTTCTAGGTGATTAATAAATTATAGTAAAGATTTTCATAACATATGATGAAATTTGTATGAACATACAAACACTTAAGACGGAAATTTCACAGCATATGGTAGATTACAAATGAAAAACGTAAAAAAGTGGAATATAACTAAAACAGATTCCATCTGTAAATAAATGGATTTAACATAATCATAATAAAGCCGATGCTCATATATTTATAGATGGTTATCTGCAAATATTAAACAAGAAAAGGAGAGCAACTTAAAAAAAAAAAAAAAAAAAAGAACGTATTAATGCTAAACACAAGAACAGGATGATGGTGAACCAATTTTGTTTCGAAGTGATCATGCTAACACGTGGATTATGTTGAGGGTGGAGATTACGCTTGTATTTATACTGTACCCTTTGCTTTTATGACTCATGTGAAACTGTCAGCAAGTACCGGTTTAGAAACTTGTCTCCCTTCGTTATCTCTCTCTCTCTCTCTCTCTCTCTCTCTCTCTCTCTCTCTCTCTCTCTCTCTCTCTCTCTCTCTCGTTTGTTGCCAAGTCATTTTGTAAATTTCTTTTTATTTCTCATTGCTGTGTCAAGTATCACGGCTAGTTCCGATGTTGTTATGTGATTTATACAATTTATTTTTTTTTTTAAGTTTGAATAAACAAAATAAGAAACTCATGCAAAAATTCTTAACGTAATTACATTGATGATAACAATTTCGTATTCTTAATCATATGGTTCACTTTCTTATATCTCTTGCAAAAATTAGGAATGAACGCATGTGAATGATAAAGCCTCGTTATGAGGACCATAATTACCTTAAACGATCTCTACATAAAGATTTATATTTTTCGATACGAATTTTTTAATTATAATGATAAGACATAATATCCCAGCAACGTTTTATGATCATAAAATACGCATAAAAGAATTTCATATTTTAAGTTTGCGTACTGATTCTGTATAGATATATTTTTCTTCTTGGTATTGTGTTTCAAGACTTTTAACTCGATCAACAAAGGCGTAAAAAACATTACCTAGAATTTGAATTCACAGAATTATTGTATGATAAATAAATTCAGTGCTTAAAGTATTAATTTTCGAGGGCCTTGGCGTTACTAAGTTATAGTTCAAGATCTAGAAGCTTTTTCTAGACAGAATAATAAAGATATGAGAACTCTGATTTTATAGGACCACTACTTTTGCAAGCAGTACCCAACGGGCTAAGATATTTCGTATAGTGATTATAGAGACCATAAAAGGTAATGTTCTATTTCCATTAGAGTATTTCTCGAGGTACAATGTTTTCAATTCCAAGCTCTATAATAAAATTTTATTTCATAGAAGGCAGAGAACTGGAAGCAGTGTGTTAAGGAAATAGGAACATATGAGATTGAAAAACGAGGGAATTGATTGGTAGATAATCTTTAAAAAATCATAAAAATTAGTTTTGCGTATTTTACGAAAAAATGCCTAATTAAATATATATAGAACCTATTTTATAAATACATAAGTCCCACATTTTATTTTGAAAGAACTCAAACGGCTCTTGGTACTAAAAAGATGATTGGAAATTGAAGAGATTAAATTTAAGATCATAATCAAGTTGAATGGAATAGCATTAAAAAAAAAAAAAACATGAGATAATTAGCGATCAATTTAAATAATTTACTGAGATACGGCAAAATTAAAGCATGAAAAATCTGTATTTCTAATCTAAGATATGGTGAGGAATTTTCTTGTCAGACAATACTTGAAATCATATAAAAGTAAAATTATGATTAATATTTGGCATCTGATTAATAAAGGTACCAAACTTTTCTGCAGTTCATTTATGTGTCTGTGTATATATATATATATATATATATATATATATATATATATATATATATATATATATATATATATATATATATATATATATATATATATATATATTACAGATGTAATTTTTCCTCGCAAGAAGATAGCTTGATATATGGTAGTCTACAAAAGGAAAATTGAAAGATGTGTATATGTAGAAATGCTCTACATCTTCATCCGGCACTGGACCTCTTCTTGGAGCGTTTTTTATGAAAAATAATAAACGCTCCAAGGGGAGGTCCAGTTGCGGACGAAACCGTAGAGCATTTCTACATATAAACATCTTTCCATTTTCCTTATGTAGACTACCACACACACACACACACACACACACACACACACACACACACACACACACACATATATATATATATATATATATATATATATATATATATATATATATATATATATATATATATATATAT
>NC_090731.1:149238568-149248568 GCF_036898095.1 Palaemon carinicauda
GCTAACACGTTCTTTTCATTGTCATTTAAAGTCTTTGATGACATATTCACATAATTAGAATCTTTACCATAAGTTTTCCAGTCTGATTTAGATATGAGAGACTTTAATTTATTATCAAATCTCCTCCTATTCACTGCAATATCACGACGAAGATGATTATATACATAGTCAAATAACTTTATTTGCCATTCAATGGGAATGTCTCTTCGGAATATTCTTCGTAGTTTTCCTGACACTTCGAAAAATTTACACTTCTCCTTCCTGGCATTTTCAATATGGGCATTTAAAATCACGTTTTGTAGTTTACTGAATGAACATCTGTAACTCTGCATTGAAGTGGAAATCAAAGAACGGGGCATTACACATTCGGCTTTACACTCCCTCAGAAACATCCACTGCATTTTCACTTTATGTGCCTTGATGAGCGCCTTCCTGAAGTCAAACACTAGTTGACGGTGTTGTTGATAATGATTAAGAAAAGCTTGTAGAGTTCTCGTAGACATGATATTACAGATGTAATCTTCCTCAGCACGAAGATAAGTCAATATATAGTAGTCTACATAAGGAAAATTAAAAGTTGTGTATATGTAAAAATGCTCAACAGTTTCGTCCGCCAATGGACCTCTTCTTGGAGCGTTTATTATACAAAGAAATATTACACACGTTTGTACATACAGGAAAGGCTTCAAATCATAAAAAAAAAAGATATAATTATACTATTACTACCCAACAGGCAAAAGTCACTTAACAAGGGGATAAAAGTAGTAAAAGTTGAAACTACAAATTAACATGAAAACAAGTAATGGAATGTTCGACAAGCACCCAAGTAAATAAAACAAGCCAAAAAAGAAAGAACTACTGAAAAACATTTTCAAGTTTGTATTGACACTTTATGGTGTGTAAGATAAAAGGATCCAATTTATATATGCCTGGAGATGAATTAAAATTCTTATTCCTACTATAAAATATACATGCTGATTCAATGACATTCCTCTCTATAAAATCAGTATTCTTGAACAAAATGAAATGTTAAATTCAGATTCTCGTGAAAATGTTAATGCCCAATTTCATAAAAGAGTAAGGGAGATTTTTGGAAAGAACAAAGTCATGATTGAGTCATTTACCTCCATTAATGCAAGGCTTCCCTATCTTTATGGTACTGTTAAAACGCATAAACAGGGGCAACCATTACGTCCTATAATTAGCACTATTGGTTCAGCATCATATAAATTATCAAAATTTTTAGTAGTCTTATTGCAACCATTAGTAGGCACTATCTCTAATTCACATGTAGAAAATAATTTAGATTTTGTTAATAGATTAAGTAGGGAAACTCCACATGATGATGAAATTATGGTTAGTTTCGATGTTAAAAGTTTGTTCACTTGTGTACCTGTTAAAGATGTACTAGAATTCTTGAACATTGAACTTAACAAACATGTTATGTCTTTACCTAACCATGTGATTTTGGATTTAATTAGACTATGTGTTGTCGACACCAGTTTTGTATTTAATGGGAGATTTTACAGACAAAAGCTTGGAATGCAGATGGGTAATTGTTTGTCCCCAGTTTTATCGAATATTTATATGGAATTTTATGAAAGTCGAATAGCTAGAGCAATTTTATTAGACGACATTTTCTGGGTGAGATACGTTGACGACGTATTTGCTATACTAAAAGCTTGCTCTGATATTCAAAAAATTTTAAGTGATCTCAATAATCTAGTCCCCTCCATAACTTTTACCGTCGAAAAAGAAGACAATGGCGCTATTTCATTTTTAGATGTGACAGTCATAAGGTCAACTATGAACTCTAATTTTAAATTCAAGATATACAGAAAACCCACAAACAACAATCTTATAATAGATAACTATTCATGTCATAAATCAGACGTTAAGCTGTCTGCATTAAGGTCTATGTTCCTAAGAGCCCTCAATATTTGCAGTCCCGAATATATTGACGAAGAATTCAGAAATATATATCAAATAGGTTTTCAAAATAATTTTAGCACACAAGACATAGACAAAAGCCTGGCACTAGCAAGAAAATCTTTTTATTCGCCCCAAAGGAATATGATAAGTAAAACTAATTTTCTGTCCCTACCATACCATCCCAATTTTGAGTCTATAATCGATCCTCTTAGATTGTTGGGGATCCATACTGCATTTTCTTATAGGAATACAATAGGCAGAAATCTGATTTGCAACACACCTGACAGTGATGAGGGTATAGTTTATAAGATACCATGTTTATGTGGACATTTTTATATTGGACAATCTGGAAAATCATTAGATAAGCGAATTTTAAACCATAAGTATAATATAAGAACAAACAACCAAAGTAATGCCATTTGTATACATAATAACATATGTAGTTATCCAGTAGATTGGCAACAGTCACAAATTTTGTTTAAGAATACTGATTTTATAGAGAGGAATGTCATTGAATCAGCATGTATATTTTATAGTAGGAATAAGAATTTTAATTCATCTCCAGGCATATATAAATTGGATCCTTTTATCTTACACACCATAAAGTGTCAATACAAACTTGAAAATGTTTTTCAGTAGTTCTTTCTTTTTTGGCTTGTTTTATTTACTTGGGTGCTTGTCGAACATTCCATTACTTGTTTTCATGTTAATTTGTAGTTTCAACTTTTACTACTTTTATCCCCTTGTTAAGTGACTTTTGCCTGTTGGGTAGTAATAGTATAATTATATTTTTTTTTTTTATGATTTGAAGCCTTTCCTGTATGTACAAACGTGTGTAATATTTCTTTGTATAATAAACGCTCCAAGAAGAGGTCCATTGGCGGACGAAACTGTTGAGCATTTTTACATATACACAACTTTTAATTTTCCTTATGTAGACTACTATATATTGACTTATCTTCGTGCTGAGGAAGATTACATCTGTAATATCATGTCTACGAGAACTCTACAAGCTTTTCTTAATCATTATCAACAACACCGTCAACTAGTGTTTGACTTCAGGAAGGCGCTCATCAAGGCACATAAAGTGAAAATGCAGTGGATGTTTCTGAGGGAGTGTAAAGCCGAATGTGTAATGCCCCGTTCTTTGATTTCCACTTCAATGCAGAGTTACAGATGTTCATTCAGTAAACTACAAAACGTGATTTTAAATACCCATATTGAAAATGCCAGGAAGGAGAAGTGTAAATTTTTCGAAGTGTCAGAAAAACTACGAAGAATATTCCGAAGAGACATTCCCATTGAATGGCAAATAAAGTTATTTGACTATGTATATAATCATCTTCGTCGTGATATTGCAGTGAATAGGAGGAGATTTGATAATAAATTAAAGTCTCTCATATCTAAATCAGACTGGAAAACTTATGGTAAAGATTCTAATTATGTGAATATGTCATCAAAGACTTTAAATGACAATGAAAAGAACGTGTTAGCTCTAGGGTTGAAATTCAATAATCCGACAAAGAAACCTGATATAGTGAATATTTGTAGACAGTTCATTATTAGAGAAAAGTCATCTCCATGTACACCAGACATTTCAACTGTATTATCTATAGCTAGAGGCATAGTATATTCTGCCTACTCACAATTTTGCTCCTTTAATTACTTCCCTAAACGTCTAAATAAAGCACTTGATTCAATCAAAAGAGACAAAAGTATACATGTAACTAGAGCTGATAAGGCTAATGTTATTGTTATTTTAGACCGTATTGACTATGTAGAAAAAATGAATTCTGTACTAAGTGATCAAGATACTTATGAAATGTTAAATTCAGATCCTCGTGAAAATGTTAATGCCCAATTTCATAAAAGAGTAAGGGAGATTTTTGGAAAGAACAAAGTCATGATTGAGTCATTTACCTCCATTAATGCAAGGCTTCCCTATCTTTATGGTACTGTTAAAACGCATAAACAGGGGCAACCATTACGTCCTATAATTAGCACTATTGGTTCAGCATCATATAAATTATCAAAATTTTTAGTAGTCTTATTGCAACCATTAGTAGGCACTATCTCTAATTCACATGTAGAAAATAATTTAGATTTTGTTAATAGATTAAGTAGGGAAACTCCACATGATGATGAAATTATGGTTAGTTTCGATGTTAAAAGTTTGTTCACTTGTGTACCTGTTAAAGATGTACTAGAATTCTTGAACATTGAACTTAACAAACATGTTATGTCTTTACCTAACCATGTGATTTTGGATTTAATTAGACTATGTGTTGTCGACACCAGTTTTGTATTTAATGGGAGATTTTACAGACAAAAGCTTGGAATGCAGATGGGTAATTGTTTGTCCCCAGTTTTATCGAATATTTATATGGAATTTTATGAAAGTCGAATAGCTAGAGCAATTTTATTAGACGACATTTTCTGGGTGAGATACGTTGACGACGTATTTGCTATACTAAAAGCTTGCTCTGATATTCAAAAAATTTTAAGTGATCTCAATAATCTAGTCCCCTCCATAACTTTTACCGTCGAAAAAGAAGACAATGGCGCTATTTCATTTTTAGATGTGACAGTCATAAGGTCAACTATGAACTCTAATTTTAAATTCAAGATATACAGAAAACCCACAAACAACAATCTTATAATAGATAACTATTCATGTCATAAATCAGACGTTAAGCTGTCTGCATTAAGGTCTATGTTCCTAAGAGCCCTCAATATTTGCAGTCCCGAATATATTGACGAAGAATTCAGAAATATATATCAAATAGGTTTTCAAAATAATTTTAGCACACAAGACATAGACAAAAGCCTGGCACTAGCAAGAAAATCTTTTTATTCGCCCCAAAGGAATATGATAAGTAAAACTAATTTTCTGTCCCTACCATACCATCCCAATTTTGAGTCTATAATCGCTCCTCTTAGATTGTTGGGGATCCATACTGCATTTTCTTATAGGAATACAATAGGCAGAAATCTGATTTGCAACACACCTGACAGTGATGAGGGTATAGTTTATAAGATACCATGTTTATGTGGACATTTTTATATTGGACAATCTGGAAAATCATTAGATAAGCGAATTTTAAACCATAAGTATAATATAAGAACAAACAACCAAAGTAATGCCATTTGTATACATAATAACATATGTAGTTATCCAGTAGATTGGCAACAGTCACAAATTTTGTTTAAGAATACTGATTTTATAGAGAGGAATGTCATTGAATCAGCATGTATATTTTATAGTAGGAATAAGAATTTTAATTCATCTCCAGGCATATATAAATTGGATCCTTTTATCTTACACACCATAAAGTGTCAATACAAACTTGAAAATGTTTTTCAGTAGTTCTTTCTTTTTTGGCTTGTTTTATTTACTTGGGTGCTTGTCGAACATTCCATTACTTGTTTTCATGTTAATTTGTAGTTTCAACTTTTACTACTTTTATCCCCTTGTTAAGTGACTTTTGCCTGTTGGGTAGTAATAGTATAATTATATCTTTTTTTTTTATGATTTGAAGCCTTTCCTGTATGTACAAACGTGTGTAATATTTCTTTGTATAATAAACGCTCCAAGAAGAGGTCCATTGGCGGACGAAACTGTTGAGCATTTTTACATATACACAACTTTTAATTTTCCTTATGTAGACTACTATATATTGACTTATCTTCGTGCTGAGGAAGATTACATCTGTAATATCATGTCTACGAGAACTCTACAAGCTTTTCTTAATCATTATCAACAACACCGTCAACTAGTGTTTGACTTCAGGAAGGCGCTCATCAAGGCACATAAAGTGAAAATGCAGTGGATGTTTCTGAGGGAGTGTAAAGCCGAATGTGTAATGCCCCGTTCTTTGATTTCCACTTCAATGCAGAGTTACAGATGTTCATTCAGTAAACTACAAAACGTGATTTTAAATGCCCATATTGAAAATGCCAGGAAGGAGAAGTGTAAATTTTTCGAAGTGTCAGAAAAACTACGAAGAATATTCCGAAGAGACATTCCCATTGAATGGCAAATAAAGTTATTTGACTATGTATATAATCATCTTCGTCGTGATATTGCAGTGAATAGGAGGAGATTTGATAATAAATTAAAGTCTCTCATATCTAAATCAGACTGGAAAACTTATGGTAAAGATTCTAATTATGTGAATATGTCATCAAAGACTTTAAATGACAATGAAAAGAACGTGTTAGCTCTAGGGTTGAAATTCAATAATCCGACAAAGAAACCTGATATAGTGAATATTTGTAGACAGTTCATTATTAGAGAAAAGTCATCTCCATGTACACCAGACATTTCAACTGTATTATCTATAGCTAGAGGCATAGTATATTCTGCCTACTCACAATTTTGCTCCTTTAATTACTTCCCTAAACGTCTAAATAAAGCACTTGATTCAATCAAAAGAGACAAAAGTATACATGTAACTAGAGCTGATAAGGCTAATGTTATTGTTATTTTAGACCGTATTGACTATGTAGAAAAAATGAATTCTGTACTAAGTGATCAAGATACTTATGAAATGTTAAATTCAGATCCTCGTGAAAATGTTAATGCCCAATTTCATAAAAGAGTAAGGGAGATTTTTGGAAAGAACAAAGTCATGATTGAGTCATTTACCTCCATTAATGCAAGGCTTCCCTATCTTTATGGTACTGTTAAAACGCATAAACAGGGGCAACCATTACGTCCTATAATTAGCACTATTGGTTCAGCATCATATAAATTATCAAAATTTTTAGTAGTCTTATTGCAACCATTAGTAGGCACTATCTCTAATTCACATGTAGAAAATAATTTAGATTTTGTTAATAGATTAAGTAGGGAAACTCCACATGATGATGAAATTATGGTTAGTTTCGATGTTAAAAGTTTGTTCACTTGTGTACCTGTTAAAGATGTACTAGAATTCTTGAACATTGAACTTAACAAACATGTTATGTCTTTACCTAACCATGTGATTTTGGATTTAATTAGACTATGTGTTGTCGACACCAGTTTTGTATTTAATGGGAGATTTTACAGACAAAAGCTTGGAATGCAGATGGGTAATTGTTTGTCCCCAGTTTTATCGAATATTTATATGGAATTTTATGAAAGTCGAATAGCTAGAGCAATTTTATTAGACGACATTTTCTGGGTGAGATACGTTGACGACGTATTTGCTATACTAAAAGCTTGCTCTGATATTCAAAAAATTTTAAGTGATCTCAATAATCTAGTCCCCTCCATAACTTTTACCGTCGAAAAAGAAGACAATGGCGCTATTTCATTTTTAGATGTGACAGTCATAAGGTCAACTATGAACTCTAATTTTAAATTCAAGATATACAGAAAACCCACAAACAACAATCTTATAATAGATAACTATTCATGTCATAAATCAGACGTTAAGCTGTCTGCATTAAGGTCTATGTTCCTAAGAGCCCTCAATATTTGCAGTCCCGAATATATTGACGAAGAATTCAGAAATATATATCAAATAGGTTTTCAAAATAATTTTAGCACACAAGACATAGACAAAAGCCTGGCACTAGCAAGAAAATCTTTTTATTCGCCCCAAAGGAATATGATAAGTAAAACTAATTTTCTGTCCCTACCATACCATCCCAATTTTGAGTCTATAATCGCTCCTCTTAGATTGTTGGGGATCCATACTGCATTTTCTTATAGGAATACAATAGGCAGAAATCTGATTTGCAACACACCTGACAGTGATGAGGGTATAGTTTATAAGATACCATGTTTATGTGGACATTTTTATATTGGACAATCTGGAAAATCATTAGATAAGCGAATTTTAAACCATAAGTATAATATAAGAACAAACAACCAAAGTAATGCCATTTGTATACATAATAACATATGTAGTTATCCAGTAGATTGGCAACAGTCACAAATTTTGTTTAAGAATACTGATTTTATAGAGAGGAATGTCATTGAATCAGCATGTATATTTTATAGTAGGAATAAGAATTTTAATTCATCTCCAGGCATATATAAATTGGATCCTTTTATCTTACACACCATAAAGTGTCAATACAAACTTGAAAATGTTTTTCAGTAGTTCTTTCTTTTTTGGCTTGTTTTATTTACTTGGGTGCTTGTCGAACATTCCATTACTTGTTTTCATGTTAATTTGTAGTTTCAACTTTTACTACTTTTATCCCCTTGTTAAGTGACTTTTGCCTGTTGGGTAGTAATAGTATAATTATATCTTTTTTTTTATGATTTGAAGCCTTTCCTGTATGTACAGTACAAACGTGTGTAATATTTCTTTGTATAATAAACGCTCCAAGAAGAGGTCCATTGGCGGACGAAACTGTTGAGCATTTTTACATATACACAACTTTTAATTTTCCTTATGTAGACTACTATATATTGACTTATCTTCGTGCTGAGGAAGATTACATCTGTATATATATATATATATATATATATATATATATATATATATATATATATATATATATATATATATATATATATATATATATTTTTTTTTTTTACGGAACCAACATCCAAATACAGTATATGCTATGGAGACAGGGAAGGTATATAATTATAAGCTTGTCGTTGGTTTTCGTGTCATGCAAGGTATATATTTAGTAGTCTACTACATAATAACTTTATGAATAATATACATTATTATGCGGAAAAAACTTCAAATTACTGAGTTTAGATCTTTCTCCTATTCATTTAAGAAATTGATGTACAAATATGTATCAATTTCCTCAGCCTATTTGATCTAACATCGTTTATAACTATATATTTCGACTAAATGATTCAATTAATATGTTGTGTCACTATCCTGATACTGCACTAAATTGTGCGATGTTGATTTAGTTGCAAATAGTAGCATATTTCTTCCTTCTTATTTCCATTAAATAATGAAGATTTATTTTTAAAACATATCATAGCAATCTACTTTATAGATATGTTATATAGTTCTTTTAGGGAAGTGTCTGTGAAACTAGCTTTTTGTTTTAAACCAATGAAGGTAAACAAGGAGTCATGATTAGTATTTACAATAAACGAGTGTAAAGAAAATCGTCTTAGTTTAAGACTGAAATATATAGTATCGACATACAATATTTGGATATACCTATATAAAATATATTGTCAGTGTATTGAGGGATCAGATTTTATTATATCTGACACTTCAAGATGAATGAAATTTTACTTCTGTAAATAGAATTTACTTTTCTGCATGAATCTTTGAAATCTACTTAAAATTTAGATATGTATTTGCAATCTAGCTTTTCTATCTAGGTTGGAATTAGAAAAAATCATAATTCTATGTATAATGAGTTTTATTTCTTTACCAATATACGATAATCACCTACTTGAAACTCTGGTTTTCAGTATTTTATTGAACCTGATGAAGAAATGTCAAATAGAAAAAATATCTAAAACTTTACATATCTTACTTTTGACATATGTTGTCAGATGATGTTATTGTGACCGAACTCAATTGAAAAATACTCTACAATTATTTAGTCTTTCTAAATACATCTCATATTCTACATAAAACTTTTGATTATACTTGATGAAAGGTAAAATACCCGCTAAAAATGTAATAATTAATAAGGATACTTAATGATTTATAATTTGCGAATTACACTTTATCAAGTACAAAAAATAATCCTTACAAATATACATCTTCGTCCATGCTTTATTTCTAGGAATGCAGTTTTTGGCTTTAAAAAATAAATGAGTAATGGCAACATGGTTTTCCTAATAAACAATAAATAAGACATTCAGTGGAAGATTAGTCTATCTTTTTATGGGAGGTATTTGAAAGGAAAGATATGCCATTTATCATAATATGAAGCAATAATTTTGACGATAATCATCGACGAAGTACATGGAACAAAATTCAAAAATATATAAGAATCTTTGCAAATTCAAATCTCTCTCTCTCTCTCTCTCTCTCTCTCTCTCTCTCTCTCTCTCTCTCTCTCTCTTGCGTAAAATGAGTCCTGTTTTACCCCGATAGCCATGAGACTCAATTTTCACTTTTGAAGGAAGACTCGAAAA
>NC_090731.1:149253568-149256068 GCF_036898095.1 Palaemon carinicauda
GCCAGTTCGGATTACTGATAGGGGATATTTGGTTTGATCGCTCATACAGCAAACCAACCTAGCATAGGTGTCCCTGACTAGTATAACCTTGCTGATCATGGGGATACACATACTCTCTCACCACTATAATTCGAGCAAAAGAAAACAGCTATCAAGTAATGTGATTAACTAGATAAAATACGAATTACATTTAATGGATTTTGAGTAAAACACCATAAATCCATTATTTTTGAACAAGAAAATAATCTTATAACATCCACGTCTGATGGGTATCTCATGCAATAGAGTAGAAAGAATCTTCTTGAAGCGGAAAATGTTTCTGAAATTCATAAAATGAATCTTATTTCAGAAAAAAAAAATCATTCTTTTCTTGAGGGGATTTTGTAAAATATCCGATATTCGTCACAACCTTAAAATATTACAGTTTTATACAGTTTTTGGAAATATGAATCTCTCTCTCTCTCTCTCTCTCTCTCTCTCTCTCTCTCTCTCTCTCTCTCTCTCTCTCTCTCTCTCTCTCTCGCGTGATTTTTTATTAAGGTATGAAGAGGTCCATATTTTTACTAAATTATTAAACCTTTATTAATTTGGCATTTCTTTAATTATCATGCTCTATATTTTCATTAAGGTGCCATGATTTATTCATCTGGTTATCATTTTCATATGACATACCCTCCAAGTTTACCTTAAATAAAGGAAGTTTGTAAAATATTTTGCAAAATTCAATTGCTACCTATTGAAATAGAAACAAGATCATCAATTTAAATAGGCCATGAAAACATATTAATATAACTTTTAGCAATGGGCCTTAATTTTATTCACATCTTAATAGCATGCTATTCTGTGATGACTGTTTACTTCTCATGACTTTCCAAGATCTGGTAGCTTGGGGTGTCCTAACAATGGCACCTTGAAAAGGCCGTTTCCTCCAAGAGTACCTTCATTAGAAGGGCAGTAAATTGCTCTCAAGAGCAGAGTTTGGTTAGGGTTAAATTTACGTTTTCATGGTTTTCGAGGAGCTTTGACCCTTGGAAAAATAATAAAATTTCTGTTGAGTATGCACTTAGTTCTACCTGTAATTGAATATAATGTGATAAATGTAATGTGAGAAGGAGTTAAAGTTCTTGAAAAATTATCGATATTAAACATATATATATATATATATATATATATATATATATATATATATATATATATATATATATATATATATATATATATATTAACATTATGCAGCTTTGTTTTGAGAACCCGGAATGTCATTTTCCCCCATTGCATTCAGGACGTCCTTGGTGTTATGTAAAACCTCCAGTTATGCTTAAAGTAGGTGCATCATCCGGATCCACAGCCCAGCATGGCTTTCCTCTTCCCCAACTAGGGTTAGTTGTTCATATGTACCACCTCCTATCACTTCTAAGAGCATGTATTCCTTGGGATTTTCTGCCGCCGGTTTTCACTATGTATTAGTTCACTCTTTCCTTAATGAAAAGAAACATCAATGAGTTGGCAGATGGTTTCAGTAAATCGTGCATCTTTTGAATCTCCCCCTCGTCATCGTCATCGTTGTTTTCGTCTACACATTTCGATGAGGCCGCTGAGAGAAGCATCACTAAGGTCATTATCAGTAATGTACATCCTTTGATTGCAAACCATCCTTCAATCGTGTTCTCTGTTTATCTCAGACACGGGTATGGTAGTGGCAGCGACTGAGGTTGATGAAGAATGGGGAAAACGTCGGAACTCGATACCTGATGACGCTGCCTTTGCTATTGCTACTGTTCCTGTCCAGCTGACCTTTTCTGATGAGGCAAGGGGGTTTCCTGTCGTTGATTTAGTTGCCATATTTATTGCAGTTGATACCACTGTAGATGCTGACTTTCTGAAAACGTATGTTTAAAGGTACATTTTGTTCTCAGCTTGTAACCTCGTATTGGGCATCATAGAAAGGGTAGATTAGGTGGAGTTGGTGTAGAAAGTTGGTTACGGGGTGTCTTAAGAGTGCATACTTAGGCAAAATGATCGAAGGTCATTTCTAAATAGCACAAACGTGTAAAAACTTTCTTCTTAAGAGAATGTGCCGATTTTTGAAAACCTACTTCTGAATATTCAAAGTATATATATATATATATATATATATATATATATATATATATATATATATATATATATATATATATATATATATATATTATTACTAGCCAAGCTACAACCCTAGTTGGAAAAGCAAGATGCTATAAGCCCAAGAGCTCCAATAGGGAAAAATAGCCCAGTGAGGAAAGGAAATAAGGAAATAAATAAATGATGAGAATAAATTACATATTAATCATTCTAAAAACAGTAACAACGTCAAAACAGATATGTCCTATATAAAATATTAATAACGTCAAAAACCGATATGTTATATATAAACTATAAAAAGACTCATGTCAGCCTGGTCAACATAAGAATATTTGCTCCAACTTTGAACTTTTAAAGTTCTACTGATTCAACTACCCGATTA
>NC_090731.1:149261068-149286068 GCF_036898095.1 Palaemon carinicauda
ATGCTAGTTCCACCCAGAACAGCTATGGAAATACATCTGAGAAAATTACACGATATCTACATCGCAAAAATACCTTGAATGACAATTGACGTGAGTCCAATTCTGGCTCACTTTTATATACATTCTTGGGTTACCATTATCAAATCGCTATTGGTTCGTAAATTCTACGCTATGTATGTGGAATGCATTCTTATAACTCGTTTTATGCATGTGTTAGATACACTATACATTCTGTATACATACAGGATACAAATGCTCCTATTACGCTAACAGCATGCAATTACCCGTGAGTTGCAGATAAAGGTCGAACAAAGTGAATAACAGTGGATGTATTGAGTATGAATTACAAATGTATTGAGTATTAAATTCTCATGTATTACGCACTCCAATCTGCAACCAAAGTTTTGAGCAGTCATATATATATACATACATATATATATATATATATATATATATATATATATATATATATATATATATATATATATATATATATATATATATATCAACTGGTGCGTGCATTATCTAAGTTGCACCTTTTTCTTAGTGACGTCATCGCCATCTGATTTGAGGTATGCACAGCAGTCAGAACTACCAATATGTGAAACCTCCAAAGTTGCTACTGAAAATATTATGAATCAATTCTTTTTAGTAATTCCCATCATTAACATTTATATGAAATATGTCTCAATTTCCGTGATATTAGTTCACAAAGGCTGTTTATTAATCGTTTTTAGTATATTGCATTATCAGGGAAGGGGGTGAAATTTATAGTGTAGCTATCTAAAAAGTTATGACTTCTATCGTATATGACAAAATTTATGTGCAATAAAACCTAATATCAAATAAAACTTAGCTGCACTCACTAAAATATATGTACAAGCATAAGTCACGCGGAAATATAAAAAAAAAGCGATTGTCTAATACCCTTCCTCCTCTATATGTTTCCAATAGATAGAGTTGGGAACTTTTTTTACAGTCAAAATAATTGCTAAGGTTTCATCAGGTGGAATACTAAGAAGTGACTTTTAGAAATAATCTCTGGAGGTAGAAATTATTAAGTATGTCTTAAGAGCTTAAAATAATTACGGTGATTTAAATAGTAATAGTAGTATTTAAATTTACTATTATTATCATTTAGTTAATTTTATGTAATTATTCAGTTATATCTATACCAATAATGTAAAAGAATGGATATATTTAATGAATCTACTACGCTTACGAATCTAATGTAGTGTAATTTCATTATGGCACTGGAAAAATCTAATGCGCTGTAGGAAATCTAGAAGTTATATAACGAATCGAAGAAATAGAATAATGCATACGTGGAAGTTGGAAAGGATGTGACATGTAAGATGAGTCTCGATTCTGAAATAATGTTATATTTTAATGAATAGGGGTCTCTTTCTCAAGAAAAATATCAAGTGAATGGGAATGATTTTAATAAACTCCTATGAAATTATGTAAAGGTGAAGTTCTTTTATTACAAAGAACCTTACGAGAGTATTTTCGGGACGAGATTTTGTAATATATCATACATATATATATATATATATATATATATATATATATATATATATATATATATATATATATATATATATATATATATATATATATGGTGCAAACAAGTACAATGTCGTACTTCCTTGTTATCTTGAAAAGGTTCCACAATGATGTAAGACGTGTTTGAAAAATTGGTGTATATATGTAGATATTACAAAATGCGTTTAGAGCTTTCGTCCATCATCTGTGGACTTGGTCACTAAAATGTTTATAAAATTACAAGTCAGGTACTGATATAAGGAAAAACAGAAATACATAAACAATTCAAATACATAGCCATATAGTTAAAACAGATCAAAATCAATTACAAAATGATTTCAGGTTGTTGGGCCCTTGTCCTTTCCAAAATTCTTTGAGATCTTCTGGGTGGTATGTTACGATGGTCACTGGCCAATTCGATGTTTTGGTAGTTCCGGTCGTTTGTCACTTGCAATGTCTGTGGAGGATGCACCTGTGACGGAGAGACTGAGGAGGAAGCATCTCTTATCTTGGCACATATATTCCTACAGTTACGAATTTTGCTCCTCCTACATATTTCTTCACTGATGTTTTTATCTTCCACTATTCCCCTGTTACCCTCAAAAGTCTTGTTCAAAGAGATCACAGCACCTTCAATCGTTCTCCTGATTGCTCTGTCACGGCACTTGTAAACAATTTCTGCCTTGTTGAAGGCTATTGCATGGCTTTTCTCCCAAGTATGTCGGGCTATGGCACTATAGTAGTTCCCCGATCTGCAAGCTGCAATATGTTCCCTTTTCCTCTCTTCCAACGAGCGGCCGCTCTCCCCGATGTAGCATTCCTCACAATCCTTACATGGAATCACATATACTCCTATCTCACCATCATCTTTACCTGGGTTGTTATTAATGAGTTTCTTCCTGAGGGTATTCTCATACTGAAAAACGATATTATATCCCGGTGTCTCTCTACACAAACCAAGAGAGGAATTGGCGATTTCTTTGTTGTAGGGAAGCAGCAGAGATGTTTTAAAACTGATAAGCCTGATTTTAAAACATCTCTGCTGCTTCCCTACAACAAAGAAATCGCCAATTCCTCTCTTGGTTTGTGTAGAGAGACACCGGGATATAATATCGTTTTTCAGTATGAGAATACCCTCAGGAAGAAACTCATTAATAACAACCCAGGTAAAGATGATGGTGAGATAGGAGTATATGTGATTCCATGTAAGGATTGTGAGGAATGCTACATCGGGGAGAGCGGCCGCTCGTTGGAAGAGAGGAAAAGGGAACATATTGCAGCTTGCAGATCGGGGAACTACTATAGTGCCATAGCCCGACATACTTGGGAGAAAAGCCATGCAATAGCCTTCAACAAGGCAGAAATTGTTTACAAGTGCCGTGACAGAGCAATCAGGAGAACGATTGAAGGTGCTGTGATCTCTTTGAACAAGACTTTTGAGGGTAACAGGGGAATAGTGGAAGATAAAAACATCAGTGAAGAAATATGTAGGAGGAGCAAAATTCGTAACTGTAGGAATATATGTGCCAAGATAAGAGATGCTTCCTCCTCAGTCTCTCCGTCACAGGTGCATCCTCCACAGACATTGCAAGTGACAAACGACCGGAACTACCAAAACATCGAATTGGCCAGTGACCATCGTAACATACCACCCAGAAGATCTCAAAGAATTTTGGAAAGGACAAGGGCCCAACAACCTGAAATCATTTTGTAATTGATTTTGATCTGTTTTAACTATATGGCTATGTATTTGAATTGTTTATGTATTTCTGTTTTTCCTTATATCAGTACCTGACTTGTAATTTTATAAACATTTTAGTGACCAAGTCCACAGATGATGGACGAAAGCTCTAAACGCATTTTGTAATATCTACATATATACACCAATTTTTCAAACACGTCTTACATCATTGTGGAACCTTTTCAAGATATATATATATATATATATATATATATATATATATATATATATATATATATATATATATATATATATATATATATATATACTGCCAAAATATATCTTACTAAATAAGGAGGTTCTTCGTGAAAAAAAATATCAAGTAAATAGGAATAATTCTATTAACCTGGTATGAAATTATGTAAAGGTAAAGTTCTTTTATTACAAAGAACCTTACGAGAGCGTTTTGGGGACGAGATTTTGTGATGTATCACGTGACATAGCTGTAAAATACGTCCCCATGAGATGGGGCGGTCCATAAGGGCGAGTTTTGCATTGCGTAGACGCATATCTAAGCAGTCAACTCAAGTCTAACACATCCTTCGTAAAGCAGAACGAAAGTGAAGTGTCCCTTCGGCTTCTGTTATCTTGTATATCTCTAATCTCGATAATAGCTTCATTGAATTTGAATTATCCAAGTGTTAATATAATCGTCTGAGCCTAGTATATTATTTGTGTTTGAATTCCTCATGGTACTCAAGTGTTAATATAACCGTTTAAAGCTGGTCCTTTTTTGTTATGGTACTCAAATGTTATCATAAGTCTAAGCATAATGCCACTTTGTGTTTGAATTACTTTAAAGAAACGATGTGTTAAGACCTGTATAATAGCTGTTTTATCACTTTGCCTAATTAATAAGCTTACAGTTTATGTAATTTTCTGTTCTGTGTTAATCTGTTGATCAAAACCAATTGTTTAATTGATTACGAAAATTTCGAGATTTCGTACTATTTAGCACAGGAGAGTGTGAATCGAGATGTAATTTAAGTGATTATGTTTGCTTAACATCGTTCTATTTGCATAAGTGATAAACTTATAAAAGTGTATAATCTTTGATTATGTGATAAAACTATATTTTTGTAAGCCATCGATATTATTTACTCTTTGACATTATTACTATTAATACTATTTAATTCGCGACCTAGAAGAACATTTCAGCATTTCAGATAATTGATTATCTAGACTGATTTTCTGAGCTTTTAAAACAAACCTAACTGTGCCGACGCGTTTGCTTATATATGTATAAAAAATGACATGATAAATATCCGTTTTAAACTGAATAACCAAGTAACTATCAAATTATATTTTCAGTGAATTGTATCTACTTAACTTATATCACAGATGAATATGTTTTTAGCTTGCAATGGTAATAGGATATGTAATAGGATTTTTAATTTGTTCTTGCTGAACATCAATGATTCTGTTTCTTATCCGATGTTCTTTGGATAATAACTATTAATAATAAGACCAGGATAATCTAGTTACTAATGCCTGATACAATATCCGGCTATTCATATTTTCTAAGTAAAATCGTATCTTTTTACATCGGACTGTTTTACCTCTTAAGATGAAATGTCACAATATCAATCTATAATACTGGTTTTATCCTAGTTCACTTCTAATAAGCTGTATGGAGAGAGAGAGAGAGAGAGAGAGAGAGAGAGAGAGAGAGAGAGAGAGAGAGAGAGAGAGAGAGAGAGAGAGAGCAGGCAAGGTTCCTATCAGGAATCACGTGATCCACCTGGAAGTCATGGCAGGTTTTCATATAGAAATTGAAAATTCATTGAAAAGAACAAATACAATTTGAATGAAAATAGGCTTAGCCGGAAAACCTCACCGGATACAAACTTTAATGGCAAATATATATATATATATATATATATATATATATATATATATATATATATATATATATATATATATATATGAAAATATATTCATATATATATAAATACATATATATATATATATATATATATATATATATATATATATATATATATGAAAATATATTCATATATATATATAAATACATATATATATATATATATATATATATATATATATATATATATATATATATATATATATATATATATATATATATGTACATAAACATAACATATATATATATATATATATATATATATATATATATATATATATATATATATATATATATGTACACAAACATATCATATATATATATATATATATATATGAGAGAGAGAGAGAGAGAGAGAGAGAGAGAGAGAGAGAGCGAGAGAGAGAGAGAGAGAGAGAGAGAGAGAGAGAGAGAGAGAGAGAGAGAGAGAGAGAGAGAATATTGGTTTCAGTCGAACACTACCTCTCTAGTAACCTACATCGTCTACCCGATTTTTCTTTCTTTATCTCTTTCCCTTTAGATTCATACCAAGAATTTACTTTTTTTTATCTATTGTAACTTGAGCAAAGGAGCTACATATTTAATTTATAACAAGGGATAAAATGAAAATGAGTCTCTTTTCATAAGAGCGCTGTCATTACTAATAGCCCATTCCATCCATTCCCAGAACTCCCTTTTAAGAAATAAGACAAAGGAAAGAAATCGTTTCTTTTTAACACTGAAGTAATAGTTATAAAGACTCTAAAGACATTATCTTTTCCAGTTATATCTCATAATTCCTAATAAAAGGAGTCTAAAATGAACCAAAGTAAAAGTTTAGATCGGTTTTAGATATGAAATTAAGTAAAAAGTAAACTTAGTTTGCTATGCTATAAAAAACACGACTAAATGAATAAAAATTCATACTAACTGATCTGATATTATTCAAAGTTCGCCTTGACTCCTTTTCCCACCCGGTACTTTTCATATGTATGGTCCATACATATAAAAACCACCACTACTATCTTAAGACTACATTTTGCCCAATACTTTAAACTCCCTGCACTTTCATTTAAAAATTTAATAAACCTGACATCTATTGCCAAGTTTTTCAATATCATAAACAAGAAGGTATCAATTACCCATAAAGAAAACTTAACTATGTTTCTCCATTAAACTGTGCCTAATATTCCTCACCATTTCGCTACTCTACATAATACAAGAGTAAAATTATAATCAGTTGTAATATACTTCACAATAAACTTTTCTAGAAGGACACTCCAAAATCAAATCATTGTCCTCTAGTCTTGGGTAGCGCCATAGCCTCTATACCATGGCCTTCAAATATCCTGGGTTAGAGTTTTCTTGCTTAAGGGTACACTCGGGCATATTGTTATATCTTAGAATATTTTATTTTTCTTTGTTTCCTTTCCTCACTAAGCTATTTTCCCTGTTGGAGCCCCAGGGCTTGTAGAATCCTACTTTTTCAACTAGGGTTGTAGCTTAGCAATTAATAATAACAATACTGATAATATGCCTTAATTTTGAGAATATTTATACACACCACGAGACATAACAGGGAAATAATATGGGGTGAACAGTTTGGAAATCTACAGACAACAGAGTTGACTAAAACAATAAATTTCACCCCTGCAAAACATGGGGGTTAATAATAAACCAAATAATTAGTTACTGGGACTGCAAAGAAGGAAGTTATTTTTCTTCAATAGATTTTGAGTGAATGTTTCATAATTTAAATGAAAAAAGAATGTAAGTCAAGTAACGCATATTTCAAAACGTATGATGCTCTGAAACTTTGATCATATATGAAATAGAAAGATAGAAAGTATAAAAGTTCGTGTATCAGTAAAGAATAATGTACCAATGCTATTGAACATAATTTAGTCAAGAACTGCCTTAGATTAGCTACGTCAATATACCGATAAAAATATGAATATTTTATTACTCGATAGTTCTCTAACAGGTGATAACGGGAAGTGAAGTTTAGAAAAGTTTGAAAAGTTTAATCCCTCACGAAGAAATAGGTAAGAAAAACGATAGGTTGTTGTTAAAAGTTGGGAGCCTCTCAAATAATTTCACAAGGATAATGCCTTTTAATTTGATATGCTTGGAAATGAATCATAAGCATTCAATTTCTCCATATATTCAAGGATATCTAATCCCTATGAATAAAATAAAAATAAATCATTATTCGGTAGACACGTTTTGGGACATGTAATTACAAGTAGAAACCATGGATATCAAATGATACTTAGGGTACTATAAAAATGAGACAAAGACAGGAATTGATTGTTGAAAGTTTTGGAGGAAGTACTGAAAATTACAATGTAGAACATTCTAAGTATTCCAGTATTGATGGTGAAGTCAAGAGAAAAGCCTGGAATGAGTGGAGAGAATATTTAGACAAGAAAGGAGATGAGGCTGACAAAGATATGAATTTAGGGAATAGCTATGGTGAAAGAATTGCTAATAGAATTATTAATAAAATCTCTACTGGGGCAAAGAAAAAGAGGTATATACCCAACAAATATAGATATGAATCTGTTATAACAACAAAAGATGAAGAAAGGCAACGTTGGATGGAATACTTTAGTGAGATCATGAATAGGAGATATAAAGGAAATAATTTGATTGATATACCTGAAGCTGATGAAGACCTTGATGTACCCATGAATGATTCAATGTGTTTGAATTCAAAGCCATCATTAAAACCTATAGAGATGGAGAGCTCCTGGATACGATGGAATAACTACTGAGATTATATTAACCGAAAAAGAAGTGACTCCCAGACTACTTACAAGATTATTTGGTAGAATGTGGCGTGAAAATGCAATACCTGATGAATGGGAGCTAGGAGTGTTGGTGAAAATGCACCCCCCCCCCCCCCCCCCCCACCCCCAAAAAAAAAATCTGACCAATTGCGATAATTACAGAGGCATCACACTTACGTCAGTTGTCATGAAAATATATAGTATACTCACTCGAAAGAGACTAGAGATAAAGATTGATGAAAAGCTGAGAGATGAATAAGCAGGATTTAGAAAAGTTAAGAGTTGTATTTACCAAATTTTCATTTTAAGACATGTAGTACAGCAATGTGTAGAATATATAAATCCTCTTTTGATGGCATTTGGGGACTATAAAAAAGCCATTGATAGTGTGCACCGCCCAATTTTGTGGAGAGTCTTAAGTATGTATATTTGATTAAGTCTCTTCATGAGCAGAGCAAGTGCAAAGTTAATGTTAGTGGAGTCCAATAAAATGAATTTCCAGTGAACAGTGGAGTAATCCAAGGCAATGTGTTGTCACCTATGTTGCTTATCCTCCTCCTGGATTTTGTATTGCATAGAACAGTTGGAGATGGTGGAGAAGGATTGGACTAAATTAGTAACAGATTAACTGACCTAGAGTATGCTGATGATGCTGTGCTTATTAGCAGAACACCACAGGACTTACAAAGTTTGCTTGCCAGAATGCAGGCAATATCACATGAGGTTGGGCTCGGAATAAATAGAAGAAAGACAGCTGGTAATCACGGAATATGCAATGGAAGATGAAATAACATTAGAAGAAGTAAGGATTAATGAGGTTCAATCATTTAAATAATTGGGAATTATGATCTCTTAATAAAGGATTTTTAGAATTTGAGTTTTATGAAATATTGAAAAGCAAATCAGATATTTGCTAGATTAAGTAAAATTTGGAAATCAACGCCCGAAATTACATACAAAAATAAGGCTATATATTAGTTTACTGAGATCCGTGTTACTGTATGGACATGAGTCGTGGTATGACAATGAAACAATATCCAACAGATTTTGTAGATTTGAGAACAAATCCTCAGAAGAGTATTGAGTTAAATGGCTGGACAGGATTGGAAATGAAAATATAAGAGAGATTACACGAGTGCCATATGTGGATGAAATCATGGTGAGGGGTAGATGGAGATGGTTTGGGTATGCTTTTCGCACTCCCCAAGAGACATTAGCTCACTAAACGTTTAACTGGGCTCCACAAGGCACTAGAAGAGTTGGAAGACCCAGGAAAACATGGCTGAGGACTATGAAGCGGGAAGTAAGAGATGATGAATGGAGCATTGATTTAAAAGCTCAAGATAAACGACTGGCGAAATCTAACCGAGGCCCTTTGCGTCAATAGGCAAAGGAGAAGGCGATGATGATTGTTCGGGAATATAGAAATAATTTCTTAGTATTATAGATTATCAGATACATGTGTGTACACTAGAAATCTATGAATAAAATTTCAAGGAGCAAAAAAATAACTGAACGTTATTTCTACGGCAGGAATCCTTTCTTCAAATATTGCATCGCGTTTGTCCTAAATGTAATATGTTACAAGTTATGTAATCTGAAATTGCTCAGGAAGTTAACCTGATTTCTATTTTCACTTGTTATTCCCGTAATCCGATTCAGAATGATTTTTCCCCCGATTTCTTTTCTCCCATTTTGAATACCTGTCAATTTTTGGCCTTTTCTGACAAATTATATTACGACCAGAGTTAAATAAATTTAAATTTTTCATACCGTCAAAGGAATAGCATATGTGTTTTTTATTAGTGTTTCATACTGCACGGGGATATGTTATTTTGTGTTCTATATATATATATATATATATATATATATATATATATATATATATATATATATATATATATATATATATACATATATATATAAGCACATATATATAAAACATTGTACAACAACAACAAATCCAACCGTTACTATTTACTGCAGTGCAGGGCAAATGCCTCAGACTTGCTGTTATTCATGTCTGGGGTTTGGCCAGTTGTCATCACAACACGGGCCAATTGAGGATTTGTGATAGTGGGAGATTTTTGTCCTATCGCTCACAGCAAACCAACCTAGTATGGTAGCACTGAGTCCCTGACTAATACAGCTTTGCTGATCATGGCTAGAGAGTATGGTGTTTTATGACTGGACAGCCAGTGCTACATTGGATCCTGTTCTCTGGTTACGGTTCATTTTTCCTTTGCCTACTCACACACACACACACCCACTGAATATTCTGCCCTATTATTTACATATTCTCCTCTGTCCTCGTTTACCTAACAACACAGATTACCAAACAATTCTTCTTCAATCAAGGGGTTAACTACTGCACTGTAATTGTTCAGTGGCTACTTCCTGTTGGTAAGGGTAAACGACTCTTTAGCTATGGCAAGCAGCTCTTCTTGGAGGACACTCCAAAATCAAACCATTGTTCTCTAGTCTTGAGTAGTGCCATAGCCTCTATACCATGGTCTTCCACTGTCTTACGTTGCTCTCTTTTTTTAGGGTACACTTGAGCACACTATTCTATATAATTTCTCTTCCTGTTATTTTGTTAAGGTTTTTATAGTTTCCTATTTTCCGTTTTTCCTTCCTCACTGGACTATTTTCCCTGTTGAAGCCCTTGGGCTTATAGTATCCTGGTTTTCAAACTAGGGATGTACCTTAGCAGGTAATAATAATAATAATAATAATAATAGACAAACCCTTTTACCACGTAAGGTATTCCTACGTAGAAAGGAGTATTCATATATATATATATATATATATATATATATATATATATATATATATATATATATATATATATATATATATATATATATATATATATATATATATATATATGTGTGTGTGTGTGTGTGTGTGTGTGTGTGTGTGTGATATAATGATAATTGTCGAGCTTCAATACCATAATACTTATTCCTTTTAAGATAAGCTGAGTTGTTAATTTATTACATTTGTTTAGTGCTAAGATTAATATTCTAGCTATGACCCTCAGGAGTAGGTTGCAGGTAGAATGCTGTTCTATCTCGTTTCTTTACTGAATGAAATTTCGTGTTAACAATTAACATTTACATTTACAGAGTTACATTAACACACGAAACTGAGAAGAAATTATTTTTCTTGAAGACTAGAGGGCTGGATACGTAGGTTGTTTGCGAAATTCATGAATCCCCGGATCAGGCAGGAAGGGAACTCGTTCTTGAACAGGTGTCCTCCCATGGACACATCATCTGGATAAATTCCTCCTACATTTCGGACAGGAGTTAAAAGTATTCTGCCACCTCTCGATTGAATGCAATAATGGACATCTTCTCACCTTCTGCTACTAGCAGTCAACTGTAACTCATTTCTTAAAGTTAAGGGGAACTGGTGGAGGTCCATTTTCTGGACCTTGTACGTTGTGCACTGGTAAGGGAAGAGCAGGTCCTGCTTCCTCACAGGATCTTACATAGCCAGTCTAAGGTGTTGTAAATTTCGTCAGGTCATTTGATTGTTCCTTTGCTTTATTGGTCCCCTGCAGTTAACATATTGGTGACGTCATACACCTGGTGATATTATATTGCCGGCTCCTTGCAGGCCGGTGAATAATTTCAGCAGCACACGCGTTCGTGTTGAGTGAGTCATGCCTATCATCTCTTGCTGGGCACTTGCAACATCAGCATTTACAGCACACAATACCACTTTACTCCTCTCTCTCTACACTAACTTTTTACATTTATGAAATCAATTAACTTCATTTGTCTTTCTATCGTTTAATTAATGAACAAGACTTATAGATTAATTAATTACATACATTTATTAACTTATCTAATGTGAAATTCTCTCCTGACCTCACACACACACACACACACGCACACACATACACACACACCACACATATACATATATAACACACACACACACACACACACACACACTATATATATATATATATATATATATATATATATATATATATATATATATATATATATATATATACATACATATATATATATATATATATATATATATATATATATATATATATATATGCATATATATACACACGCACACACACACATATATATATATATATATATATATATATATATATATATATATATATATATATATATATATATATATATATATATATATATATATACATATATATATACATATATATACATATGTGTGTATGTGTGTACATGCACGCGCATGTCAGTGTTTAAACCCTGGCTAGGTGTGGTGGGTCGTACACGACCCGAGGTTAAAAAAAAACACAAGTTTTTTTGCCATAATTTATCCTCCGTATTAGTTGTGAGTGATATCGACCTGCAAGACCTCAGTTCAGTGTGCGCAGCAGTCGGGTGAGGACGCATTTCATCCCAGCTCTTTTCTTTGCGCTATTTCTGAGATACCCTCGGGTCGTGCTCGACCCATCAATACCGAATTAAGGTAAGTTGTGTAATATCAAATTTGTATATAATTATCGGATGCGAAGTAGTGTTTAGGTTTATATGAAAATGGATTGTTGTAAAGTGTTTGTGAATGTCTTCTACCCCGTATGTTTTTATAAAATAGCTCCAGTTTTTGTAAGTTTTTGCCTTTATGATAACTAAATTATGGTCATTATTCTATTATATTTAATTACAAAATAATCTATAAACTTCATTCTAGCTACCTTAATAATTTTCTGCAAATCCTTGAAGGATTTTATGAGTAAATAACTCACTGATATTTACATATCTTTATCCATTTCAGGTAGCAGATTTGACCTTCCAAGGTGGTGTGGTTGGCGGCCATTTTCTGAGCATATCTGAAACAAGCTGGCATAGCTCTATGTATTCCTCTTTTTTTATAAAATTTCTGATATTTTCATGCATAAATAACATGCTCAGCAATGGATATAAGGATTTTATTTATGAAAAAAAAATCAAATTAGAAATCCCCCCCCCCCTCAAAAAAAAAAACACAATAAAAATTCTCATTTTTAAACCACTAAATAATATCCAAGTGCAGATTCTTTTCCACATTTTTGTTTTACGATAATAATACAATATCCTGTAAAAAATTCAATCACTAAATATGTCATTTACCTACCACACAAAAATGTTGAAACGAGGATAGATTTTTTTAGCCAAAAAAACACACATTTTTTCTCATCTCAGGAAACGTTCCCTTATGGTTCCTACCCCCAACCTGGATCTCAGCAAATGGTGCTAAATTATCGTAGAATAAGTGCTTAGAATATTTTCAGCTTATTTCCATATTTAGATTTTAGGTGAATTTCTTTGCAAAGTCATTTTTTTCTTTATACTAATTTTTTTAATTTATTTGTAATAATTATTTATTTCAGATTTACCTTTCATTTACTTTTTTTGGAAGAATAGAATATTCTTTGATGCCTTTTTAATAGTAAAAGATTGTGAATTACTTCGTATATGAATTTTTTATGAATTTTATTTGTGACCTCGGGTCGAGGTCGACCCATCGATACCTAATTAAAGTGGTCAAATAACGATACCTATCCAGGGTTAAAGGTTTATAAGCCGCTCATGAATAGCAGTGGCAAGGGATAGTGACATTGCCCTATCAGGCAGGACCATGCCCTAGATACTGACCATAACATATGATCAGTGTTCAAGCCTCCTCTCCACCCAAGCTAAGACCAGAGAGGGACAGGCAATGGCTGCTGATGACTGGGAAGATAGACTTATAGGCTCCCCAAAAGCCCCCTTCCTTAGATCACAAGGATGGCGAGGTTGTAGCGACCAAAGAAACTATCATGTTTGAGCGAGACTCGAACCCAAGTCTGGCGTCGCCAGTCAGGGAGTCATGTTATAGCGGTGCTACATTATGAGTCAATTTTAAATAGTTGATTCATGTTGTCATGAGATTAAGAATGATCAGATTATATTTGAATAGTGTTTGGTTGAATTGAATTTAAGTAGATATAAGTTGGAAATGAAAGTATGATACCTTAATTAAGAAGCAATGAAGACGGATAAGATATAAATGTAAATAGATAACTAAATGGTAAAATAAAAACGGTGGACGGGGGTAATAGAAACAGTTGTGGAACGAATTGATACCTAGGTTTTAAAATGACATCATGGGAGTGTTTTTAGCTATAAAGAGCAATTTATGGAATGGCGAAATTCTCAGGTGTATTTGGGGGAAAATGGGGAGACCAAATCCAAAAAACACAGGAGAAGAGAATATTGCAGTTAATAATATTAGAAGGATATATAGGAGGGCAGCTTACTTTGATATATGATATGAAAAGTGCATAAATATTAACTGAACATTTTTATGCCATAGAACTCTGTAAAAGA
Source organism: Palaemon carinicauda (assembly GCF_036898095.1). Lineage (NCBI taxonomy): Eukaryota > Metazoa > Arthropoda > Malacostraca > Decapoda > Palaemonidae > Palaemon > Palaemon carinicauda. The sequence continues at coordinate 149,275,379 of NC_090731.1, forward strand.
AGAAGAAGAAAAAGAAAATGAAGAAAAAGAAAAAAAAAATACTAGTGAGGTATAAAAATCACCTGTAATTAGGTATATCTCATGTGAAGCCCTCAGACACTACACCAGTATTTGAAATGACGATAAGAAATGTAAACATATTACAGTACCTGTAATCATTCTTGTTGGAGAGTTTTACTCTATGCCAACCTATAAAACATAATAATTTTCAATTATTTCCGAAATGGAAACAATTTAATATATTCTTTAATAAAAGGAGTACCGTGAAGCAGAGTACTCTGCCATTTTTGGTTAAATGGCTACACCAGCAGTAGTATAATTGCAGGACTCTGTTCCCCAGCGGAATGAGGGTCATATAAGGGGGAACCTCAAAAGGGGAAACACGAAATGAAAGAGGGCGATACAGCGGGGCGCTTTAAGATAGTAAATTGAAGGGTGAGGGACAGAATGGGTTGCAAAAATGATAGGTGTTTGCTTTGGTGCTATCGCCAAAAGAGTATTTTACTAAGGACGATGCAAACAATATATAACATTTACACTAATATATACATACACTTTTACTTTTATACGCAAAACCACCCCCTCAAATATATATATATATATATATATATATATATATATATATATATATATATATATATATATATATATATATATATAATATATATATATATATATATATATATATATATATATATATATATATATATATATATATATATATATTAGTGTGTGAGTGTGTTTTTGTTAAAGCATATGGATGTATGATTTGATATATGTATACACTGTATATACATCCATGTATAATATGTACATACATACACACGCACACATACATACACACACTATATATATATATATATATATATATATATATATATATATATATATATATATACATATAATGTATATATGTAATTATATTTATACTATATATATTTTATATATAAATAATGTATATATATATATATATATATATATATATATATATATATATATATATATATATATATATATATATATATAATTCATCTCTGAAACTTTGATAACAAAAACAACACTACAGAGGACTATTTAATTTTCTTATGTGGTTTTCATTTATTTTCATAGACACCAAATTGAACTGGACATGGCAAATTACAAGAATATTCATTCAGTTTAAAAATCTTATGCAGGGGTCTTATAGCTGATGCTGTTTATTGCATAATATGTTATCTTCCTCTTTCATTTTCCTTTTGTGGATGTAGTCGCTGGCAATTTTCGCTATGCGACTCTATCTCTCTCGCTTACCCTTCTTCATTCTATTTCTTTTCCCCTTTCTCTTGCCAAACGAAGTCTACAGCAATCTCAATACTGAAATGCACTTTATTTGTTGTGCATAAAATAGAATAATGAAAACGTTATATCTAAAATCAAACATATCGCTCCTGACGATACATATATCCTATTCCTACAAGCGAACGGCCCTATTTAATACATCTTGTAAAATGCATTATACATAAACATCGTTGTTACCATGTTCTGCAAATTATTTTTCTGAATTATTCCTAACTAGAGCTATCATCAAGGAGAGATTTCAATCGATCATTATTTTCTAGTTTACGATTATTTTATCAATATATTAAAAGGTTAAAAAAAAAAAAAGTTTATTTAACTAGTTTCAGCAGCATATATGAAAAAGGATTTATCAGCTAGATGTAATTATTTAATGATTTTGGGGAAAATGTGATTGAAACTTCCATAATCTGGATTTTTATTAATCATGGTGAATTACATTATAGGCAGGAAGCATAGTTTTCTTCTTCAATTAATTAGATTCTGACGAGGTATGCATAAATATAAGTTTCACTAATATGCATTAGCTCTAAAATCCATACGATGGATTACTGATAGAGAGAGAGAGAGAGAGAGAGAGAGAGAGAGAGAGAGAGAGAGAGAGAGAGAGAGAGAGAGAGAGAGAGAGAGAGAGAGAGAGAAAATTGTATACACAGAACAAGCGTGTCATAGAAATAGAGAGAGATAAGTGTCACTATTGTTAGACTTTTGCAAACATGTCAAGCAAAAAAAAAAAAACTGAAATACGAACCGTGGCCAAGCTGCCGGAACCAAGCGGAAAAAGACCCCAAGCCACAAACAATGCCTTACTTCCAAAGAGCAGCGCACAAAACTTTGACAGCCATGCGATAGATGTACAGAGTTTTCTTGAATGAAAAAAAAAAAGAGACTGATAGAAACTGGCAGATCATATATCAAGGTCTGGAGATAAATAAAGGAGAATTTTACAAAATAACATCTTGCTAAAAAGAGAATTAATGATAGTCTCAAGAACTTAAAAACTACTAAGAATAGATATTACTAAAAAAGGAGACATGGACATATAACACAATGGCTCAGAAAACAAAAAAACGATACTAGATAACAGCCATGGAAGTACTCAGTGTTTAAAGTTATACAAATTCGATAAATAATAAGGGCAATTTTTTTTCTTTTCCCTATTAATCTTGACATTTTTTTGTCACCAAAAATGAATAGCAAACAGGTACATAAAGAGATAATAAATAAAGGAAGGATATTTGAAGATGCGTATTGTTATACGTCTTTGGAGAGCATACTAAATTTAGGTACAGTGGAAATTACAATGCATCTAAGAATCTCTATAAACAAACTGTACAAGCGCATGGAAAAGGAAGAGTTTGGATTGCTATGTGGCATTGCACGAATAAATCACTGATATAGGAATTTTGAACACAAATAAAGAAAAAAGTAGATACTATAGAATAGATAGTTTACTAAGGTATGGGGCATGAAAGAGATTCGTTTGTATAGCTTTTACACCCCCCCCCCAAACTTATACTGTATATTGTTTGATTATCAAGAGTATGTCATTGATAAGTCCTCCAATTTCAACAGGGCATAAAAATGCAAAGCTCAAAAGAAAGAATGAATGAATAATAATAATAATAATAATAATAATAATAATAATAATAATAATAATAATAATAATAATAATAATAATAATATAAAACTTTGAAGGCAATCGTTAACCGTTCATCAAGATTTTAGATAAGCAACACTAATGCGTTTAGAAAAATTAATATTGCAAAAAAAAAGTACTTTGTAAATTCCCACAAATATTATGAAATCCTGGAGCTGATCATTCACCAAAATGAAACCACGAACCTGTGTCTGATATACTTCTAACCTAATTTCAAGAAGCGAGGCAAATATCAAAATGGTGAACTGGCTGTGACCTCCAAATGTCACTTTCGAAATTGCTTATGGACGAGTGGCGAAGAAGCGTCATTCGCAATCTCTTGCCTTTTAATATCAAGAAGTTTGCCAAAATTAAGGCAATACCACTATATTTAAGAGTTGCTTGACCTTTTATTTTACAAGGGTTTTTCAGCTTTAATATATTTGGTAATTAATGTGAAGTTAAAAATATATTTAAATACTGTGAAAACGGTGAAAGTTACGAAAATTAGAGAAAAATATAACATTTTTTATGATAGTTCAAGATGATATCATTCGTGATTTTTGTGGATCTCCGGTGTAAATGGTAGTTTTTGTTGACTAAATGTGTGTTTAATTGTCATCTGTATATTAAAAATATTTCAGCCATGTAATAAATTTCAAAGTGAAATGTTTCACACTATTATTCCAAAAAGTATACCAATCATCGCTGAATAGATGCAACAATAGTACCTTATTCCTTAATTGGCATGTAACTTTAGCAACATAATTTGATGATAATAATAATAATAATAATAATAATAATAATAATAATAATAATAATAATAATAATAATAATAATAATAATAATAATAATAATATAAAACTTTGAAGACAATCGTTAACCGTTCATCCACATTTTAGATAAGCAATACGTAAGCGTTTAGAAAAATTAATATTGGGGGAAAAAAAAAAAACAGTACAAGGTAAATTCCCTCATATAATATATCTACCAGCTGATCATTCACCAAAATGAAACCACGAACTTGTGTCTGATATACTTCTGACCTAATTTCAAGAAGCGAGGCAAATATAAAAATGGTGAACTGGCTGTGACCTCCAAATGTCACTTTCGAAATTGCTTATGGACGAGTGGCGAAGAAGTGTCATTGGCAATCTCTTGCCTTTTAATATCAAGAGGTTTACCAAAATTGAGGCAATACCACCATAGTTGAGAGATGCTTGACCTTTTGTTCTACAGGGGGTTTTCACCTTTAATATATTTGGTAATCAATGAAATTGAAAATACATTTAAATACTATTTAAACGGTGTAATTTACGAAAATTAAAGAAAAATATCAATATTAATATGATACTTCAATATAATATCATTCGTGATTTTTGTGGATATATGGTGTAAATGGTAGTTTTTGTTGACTAAATGTGTCTTTAATTTCCATGTGTATATTACGGATATTTCAGCCATTTAATAAATTTTCAAGTGAAAAGTTTCACACTATTATTCCAAAAATTATACCATTCATCGTTCATTAGATGCAACAATAGTATCTCATTCCTTAATTGGTATGTAACTTTTGCAACATAAATTTATGCAGTTATTATACATTGGAGTATATTACTTATGCGATTACTGCGGAAAAATTCTAAAAAAAAAATAAAGATTCTAACCGTACAGTTAAATATTGGAACGACTGACCATGAATTACAAATTACATAACAACGAAAAGTTACTCGTATCTGTAGTTTGTAAATCTTTAATTCCTGACCTTACTTGAGACGTTCAGTAGATATCTCATGAAAAGATGTCTATTCACTTGATTGTTAAATCACCTCAGCTTCAGATCTATGATTATTACATATTTCATATATGGAGTAATGAAATAAGAGATTAGAAAGTAATATACAATTAGACTTAACCAAATAGCTTACAGTGTAAATTTACTCACTCTTTGAAACAGAATATTTGCTGATAATGTCCATCCTATGATAACTACATTATTTGGGATTGTGGTGGTTCCTTTGGTCGCTGCAACCTGACCATCCTTGTGAGGTAAGGATGCGGGGTTCGAAGAAGCCTCTAGGTCTATCTGCTGAGTCATCAGCAGCCATTGCCTAGCCCTCCTTGGTCCTAGCTTGGGTGGAGAGGGACTTGGGCGTTAATCATATGATATAGGGTTAGTCTCTAGGGTATTGTCCTCCCTCTTAGGACAATGTCACTGTCCCTTGCCTCTGCGGCCTTTAAAATCTTTAAATTGTTAAGACTAGAACAATAATTAACTAGGTGTGTAGGACTGGGTAGAAGGAATTATGTAGTTGTCATGGGTGACTTAAATGCTAGAGTGGGCGCTGGAGAGGTAGAAGGTGTCATTGGGAAGTATGGCGTACCAGGTGAAAATGAGAGTGGTGAGAGACTGGTAGATATGTGTGTTGAACAAGAGATGGTAATAAGTGCTAGCTTTTTTTAAAAAAGAAAGATAAAAATAAGTATACATGGGTAAGAGTGGCAAATGGAAGAGTAGTAGAAAGGGCATTAATGGATTATGTGTTGATAACTAAAAGAATGTTTGGAAGATTGAAAGACGTGCACGTGTTTAGGGGTATGGCTAACGGTATGTCTGATCATTTTTTGGTGGAAGGAAAATTAGTTGTAGCAAAAGAGTGGGGGAATAGAGTAGGTGGATGTAAAAGGGAGCTAGTGAGGGTTGAAGAGCTAATAAAACCGGGGGTAAAAAGTAAATATCAGGAAAGGTTGAAAATGGCATATGACGAGGTGAGAGTAAGAGAAACTAGTAATTTAGAGGAGGAGTGGAAGTTAGCAAAAGAAAATTTTGTTGGGATTGCAAGTGATGTATGTGGCAAGAAGGTTGTTGGAGGCAGCATGAGGAAGGGCAGTGAATGGTGGAATGAAGGAGTGAAGGTAAAAGTGGAAGAGAAAAAGAGGGCTTTTGAAGAATGGCTGCAGAGTAATAGTATAGAGAAGTATGAAAAATATAGAGAGAAAAAGGTGGAAGTAAAGCGCAAGGTACGTGAGGCAAAGAGGGCCGCTGACCTAAGGTGGGGTCAGGGACTGGGTCAGTCATATGAAGAGAATAAGAAGAAGTTTTGGAAAGAAGTGAAGAGAGTAAAGAAGGCCGGCGCAAGAATTGAAGAGACAGTGAAAGATGGAAATGGAAGGTTGTTAAAAGGAGAGGAGGCAAGGAAAAGGTGGGCGGAATATTTTGAAAGTTTACTGAATGTTGAGGATAATAGGGAGGCAGATATAATTGCTGTTCCAGGTGTTGAGGTGCCAGTGATGGGAGATGAGAATGAGAGAGAGATTACAATAGAGGAAGTGAGGAGAGCACTAGATGAAACGAGAGTAGGAAAAGCATCTGGTATGGATGGTGTGAAAGCTGAGATGTTGAAGGAAGGGGTTGTGACTGTACTTGAATGGTTGGTGAGATTGTTTAATGTGTGTTTTGTGTTGTCAATGGTACCAGTAGATTGGGTCTGTGCATGTATTGTACCACTATATAAGGGTAAGGGAGATGTGCATGAGTGTTGTAATTCAAGAGGTATTAGTTTGTTGAGTGTAGTTGGAAAAGTGTATGGTAGAGTACTGATTAATAGGATTAAGGATAAAACAGAGAATGCAATCTTGGAAGTACAGGGTGATTTTAGAAGAGGTAGGGGTTGTATGAATCAGATTTATACAGTTAGGCAGATATGCGAGAAATATTTAGCAAAAGGTAAGGAGGTGTATGTTGCGTTTATGGATCTGGAGAAAGCATATGATAGAGTTGATAGGGAAGCAATGTGGAATGTGATGAGGTTGTATGGAGTTGGTGAAAGGTTGTTGCAAGCAGTGAAAAGTTTCTACAAAGGTAGTAAAGCATGTGTTAGAATAGGAAATGAAGTGAGCGATTGGTTTCCGGTGAGAGTGGGGCTGAGAAAGGGATGTGTGATGTCGCCGTGGTTGTTTAACTTGTATGTTGATGGAGTGGTGAGAGAGGTAAATGCTCGAGTGCTTGGACGAGGATTAAAACTGGTAGGCGAGAATGATCATGAATGGGAGGTAAATCAGTTGTTGTTTGCGGATGATACTGTACTGGTAGCAGACACAGAAGAGAAGCTTGACCGACTAGTGACAGAATTTGGAAGGGTGTGTGAGAGAAGGAAGTTGAGAGTTAATGTGGGTAAGAGTAAGGTTATGAGATGTACGAGAAGGGAAGGTGGTGCAAGGTTGAATGTCATGTTGAATGGAGAGTTACTTGAGGAGGTGGATCAGTTTAAGTACTTGGGGTCTGTTGTTGCAGCAAATGGTGGAGTGGAAGCAGATGTACGTCAGAGAGTGAATGAAGGTTGCAAAGTGTTGGGGGCAGTTAAGGGAGTAGTAAAAAATAGAGGGTTGGGCATGAATGTAAAGAGAGTTCTATATGAGAAAGTGATTGTACCAACTGTGATGTATGGATCGGAGTTGTGGGGAATGAAAGTGATGGAGAGACAGAAATTGAATGTGTTTGAGATGAAGTGTCTGAGGAGTATGGCTGGTGTATCTCGAGTAGATAGGGTTAGGAACGAAGTGGTGAGGGTGAGAACGGGTGTAAGAAATGAGTTAGCGGCTAGAGTGGATATGAATGTGTTGAGGTGGTTTGGCCATGTTGAGAGAATGGAAAATTGCTGTCTGCTAAAGAAGGTGATGAATTCAAGAGTTGATGGGAGAAGTACAAGAGGAAGGCCAAGGTTTGGGTGGATGGATGGTGTGAAGAAAGCTCTGGGTGATAGGATGATAGATGTGAGAGAGGCAAGAGAGCGTGCTAGAAATAGGAATGAATGGCGAGCGATTGTGACGCAGTTCCGGTAGGCCCTGCTGCTTCCTCTGGTGCCTTAGATGACCGCGGAGATAGCAGTAGTAGTGGACTCAGCAGTATGAAGCTTCATCTGTGGTGGAAATGTGGGAGGTTGGGCTGTGGCACCCTAGCAGTACCAGCTGAACTCGGCTGAGTCCCTGGTTAGGCTGGAGGAACGTAGAGAGTAGAGGTCCCCTTTTTTGTTTTGTTTCTTGTTGATGTCGGCTACCCCCCAAAATTGGGGGAAGTGCCTTTGGTATATAGATGGATGGGAGAACAATAATATTTACTTAAATTTCCTAATATTGTGTATCGTTGATTTGTGTTTATATATATTTAAAAATACATTTCAATAATCTCTATATAATGAATACAGACACGTAGATCCCTTCACAGCTATCAACCTCGACTTCATCCATACGCCTTTTTTCACTTTATGATACCGCCATCAGCATCATTTTTGCTGACCCAGCAGAGATAAAAATAAGGTAAGAACGAATAAAAGGAAAATGTAAAATTTTTCATTATTCCTTTTCGATCATTTATTTTTCATAATGTATTCCATAAAGATTGATATGTTTTTTTCTTAGATATTTTTTTTTATTCCTTGTAATCTATCCTTTCCATTTATTTGCCAATTCTTCCTGAGTATCTGGTGCGTTTCCCTTAATTCAGCTCCTTGCAATTTGACTTTTATTGATGTTCTATGATCTGTATGACATCACGCAACTAAAATCTAATATAAATGATAATAAATAAAATTTCTATGTTATTTTCAATGTTCCAGTTAAGCTTCTATATCAAATTTATGCCACAAAGTAATCGTAATATATTTTTATGGTGAAAGAAATCGTAATTTTTGAGAAATAAAAAATAGTATATGTACTGATTTATCATTTTATAGCAATATTAATTTATAAGTAATTAGATCTGTTTAAGCACAGACGTCAATATACCACAGCTATTCTATCTTCCATTCCCCCAGAAATTTGATTTATACAAATCATCGCAGTTTAAATGTAAATTATATGGACAAAAATTGAAGATTTTGGTTAATTTAGTTGATAAATTTCTTGTAGAGGAGATCTATAATTATATAAGCTCAAAGATTAGTTCAAATATGCTCGTTATTGCTCGGAATACTATTCTTTATTCAGTAACAAAAAATAAAAGAATAAAACGCAACAATAATATAAAATGACATTAATAATAATTTCGATTTTTTTTCATCCCATATGAGAAAATGTATCTTCATTTAAAAATAAGAATAATTGGCTTTCTTTAAATCATTAATTTATTCATATTCATCCCTTTTTAGCACAAGCTGATATAAATGTGCTTCTTTGTTTCATCAGATTAAATAAAATATAATTTATTGGTAGCAATATAATAATTTAACTCTGTATTGATCGTGATATGATTCCTCTAAATTATGAAATACCTGATCTAAAGATATAAATATTTTGTAATGCTTCCAAATAAAAGTAAAGTTTGCTGTAAGTTGAAAAAAAAAAGAACACTGCTTCTCTTAGAGGCAGTATTGATCTTTTTTAACACTACCGGGGGTTTCCCACGTCATAAACTAGCCAGGTGCGATAGCTTTCTCTGGAAACCTTTGGCAGCATTTGTCAAACTGAAAAGGCAACAAGTTCTTGAGCAAATAATAATGTCGTAGTATATGGAATTTCTTGACAATTTTTCCAAAACGTGCTTTTATTATTTCTCTTTGAGTTAGATCTTTACAGATCCGTCTTTAATTCTATGAGGGGATATATTCAAGTATGTTCCCTTGGGAATGAAATATCATTTTTTACGTTCATTGTTATTTTCAATATTAGTTTGAATGTTAGAATATTAGCATCGACTTTCTTTAATTAAAGGCCCAGAAATAACCTAATGGAAGGCTGAGATAAAAAAATGTAGCCAACGAAAGAAAGTTTCTGTTTTCTTACTTATTCTAGAAAGATACATGATTGAAAAATACATAGAACGCTAACAATTCTCCCACACACACACGAACGCACACACACACCACTATCTATCTGTATAGCGATATATATATATATATATATATATATATATATATATATATATATATATATATATATATATATATATATATATATACATATATATGTGTGTGTGCCTGTGTGTATGTATGTATGTATGTACGTGTATATATATATATATATATATATATATATATATATATATATATATATATATATATATATATATATATATATATATACTGTATATATGTGTGTTTGCCTGTATGTATGTATGTATGTATGTATGTATGTATGTATGTATGTATATATATATATATATACATATATATATATATATATACATATATATATATATATATATATATATATATATATATATATATATATATATATATATATATATATATATATATATCGCTTAGACTGCCGACGCCGTGAGACTTTCCTGCCCCCAAATTACCAAGGAAGTCAGGTCCTGGAGTTCGTGTGTTTGTACTCATTAGGGAGTTCTCGGTAACTTTGCTGCTTTACGAAAACCAATTAGCATACGTTTGATTTACCCAACCATACATGCTCTTTGATCACGTTGTGATTAGACATCTATATTTAGTTATAGATGTAAAGATTATTTATTTTATACCTAGTGTAAAATAGACCAAGAAGTATTATATTGAGGTTTTTCCTACAGATATTAACGATTGTGATTCATAAAGAATAATACTATCTCTTCTATAGAATAAAGAACAAGTTTCTGAATATATTTATATATATATCTATATATATATATATATATATATATATATATATATATATATATATATATATATATATATATATATATATATGTATATATATATATATATATATATTTATATA
>NC_090731.1:149290273-149292773 GCF_036898095.1 Palaemon carinicauda
ACACACACGCACAAAATCCTAATTTTTTTTTTTTTTTTTTGTGAATAGTCTACTTCCTTAAAGTTTATTGTAAATATATGGATTGACAAGTAGCCTATATCCCAAGAGATACATTATAACTTATTTCTATATTATTTGCGTTCTTGTGAGGAAAATTTGGAATTATCAAATGAAGAATAATTGATACCAATTTCAAGTCAGAAAATATATATATGTATACGTATATATATATATATATATATATATATATATATATATATATATATATATATGTATATATATATATATATATATATATATATATAATATATATACATATATATATATATATATGTGTGTGTGTGTGTGTGTATACACACACACACACACACACATATATATATATATATATATATATATATATATATATATATATATATATATATATGTATATATATATATATATATATATATATATATATATATATAATATATATATATATATATACATTCTGAATTTCTTACCATTAACGCTGAATACAATGATAACAATATTATCTATAACATAGGATCAGATGAAGCAAATATCTTGCAGATGCTCTAGAAAACTATTTTAGTCACCGAGTTTAATACGAAAGCCAACAACGAGAAATCTTTTCTTATTAATCTCTTTGAGAGAAAAAAAAATATTACGTATGTCACTTATATCTAAGCAAAATGCATGAATGAGGGTGGCTACCTTAATGCAAGGATTCTATTAAAAAAACTTTCCCTGGTACCTGTTTTAGATGGAACGTCTCTTACTGCAGTACTTTTAATGCTGTCTTTCATGAACTAAAACATATACAGTATTATATATTATGCAAAATTTGTCCTGTAATACCATAAGCGCCACATGTATCGAAAGTGATATTGCATCAGATTTCATTGATAGAAGATGTTTTGACTTTAACTATAAGTGTTGTAGCTTATGCTTTAAAGTACTGAATCCTGTATAAATTACACCATAGATAGGATATATCTCTTCTTATTTTTTACTGCACATTTGATTAAAATCCTTTATAATGATGCTTGATTGAACATTTTATATCGTTTATTTGTTTAGGACGTTAAGTCACGCCATTCCAGCTCAGAAACTTGGAGGAAGTGAGAGCATCTTTAAGATATGTAAAAAAATGGAGTTAAAAACAAGGCAAGGACACGTCAGAGAGTAATTGCTACTTGGCAACTACAGATGAGATTATTATCTCTCAAGGGGTAATACTTGAGGAAGTTCTCCCGCTCAGGATAGTGGCAACTTATATGATTGGAATAGTACAAAAAATAACAAATCGAAGTAATCAGAGGCCAGCACAGTTTACTAAATTAGATACTACGAAGAAGCACGCAAGCATCTTGATGTAATAATTTATCTTTGACACACAAGGTCATGACCTACATTGTTGCAGACCTCATAGAATACGTAGGTGTTTCAGGTTGTTTCCTTATTCACGAGGAAATGACTTTCCATACAGACATTTTTGAGAGGAAAGTAATATTTTCGAGAAAGTTTAAGGCAAGAATAGCTCTGCATCATATTATATTTAAATTAGCCTAATAATATTTCATTTAAAAACTAGTTATACATGTAGCTGTCTTGAAAAAAAATATTATTTTTATTACATTTATAATGAAGCTTATTTTTATGTAGTTTGATTAGGTACCCAAGATATGCTTACTTTAATTCTAAATATAATTTTGGCTAGAAATAATGAAAACTCTATTTGAACATAAGGATCCTCATGATAATTATTTAATCTCAGCTATGGGAACCTTAGCAATCCCGGATGTAATAAATTGAAAAAGTTAAACGATAAACCGGAAAAGTTTGGGTACAATTAGGAATAGATTTAGCCCTGAATTATTGGTTATGATGCAATTACATCATATTACTTAGATATTAAGGTATATTATTTAGCAATAGGAAGATTGAATATATCTTCCCCAACCGAGCATATTGGGATACGAATACCATCATAAAAGTTAATTCTCCTTCATTGATTTTCCAGTGCCAAGCAATTCTCTAAAGGTCTGTTAATATCGGTAAACTAAGAGGTCTCTTAGTAATCAAAATACACAATCAGACACACACAAATCGGCATTCATACACTACTGTACATTCAATAAACGATATTTTTATCATTATTATTATTATTATCAATATTATTATTATCATGAGCTACCGCTACAACCCTAGTCGGAAAAGCAGGATGCTGTAATCCCAAGGACTCGAACAGGGAAAAGACAACTCAGTGAGTGCAAAAAAAAAATAAACTACAAGATAAGTAATCAGCAATTAAAATTATATATTTCAAGAAAAGTAACAACATTGAAATAGAATTATCATAAATAAACTATAAAAAGAGTCATATGTCAGCATAGAACACAAAAACATAACAATTTAAGTTTTTAAGAATATAACCATGGCATAACCAGAATATATCTTCAAATGGTCGGATTATGAATCTCTTATAGTGTAAAA
>NC_090731.1:149300273-149310273 GCF_036898095.1 Palaemon carinicauda
ATATATTTATCTATTTTATACTCATTATCATTTGCTGTATGTATCTTATCATTTACCAAGGGTGTGTAGTATGATAATCAACATAGACTACTTCAGTCTAATTACTTTCAACGAAATAACGCATTATTTTCAACGCATCATTTATATATATATATATATATATATATATATATATATATATATATATATATATATATATATATATATATATATATGTATGTATATATATATATATATATATATATATATATATATATATATATATATATATATATATATATATATATATATATATATAATATACATACTTATATACAAACATATATTTTATATATTTATCTTTTTTATACTCATTATCTTTTGCTGTGTGTATCTTATCATTTACCAAGGTTGTGTGGTATGATAATCAATTTGACTGCTTGATTCGAATAACTTTCAAGGAAATAACGCACTATTTCTAAACGCATTATATATAAGTATATATATATATATATATATATATATATATATATATATATATATATATATATATATACATATATATATATATAAATAAATTTCTACCTCATACTTGGGATCGAACGCTAGCCCCTTCTAATGAAAGGCCAGGTCGAAACCAACCATGCCACGAGAGACCATAAAAGGAAATCCGAACCTGACGCTAATCTAGCTGTCCGAGGATTTACCTGGCGAGACATCAGTCTCTTACCAGCGAGTTTTACCCGATTTCCCCGGCCCACCACGTGACACAATTGGTAGTAATTCATTCAAATTACCCCTAATGAGTCAATATGGATAAATATCAACACAACATCGTGTTCAAATAGAAATAAATTACTACCTCATACTTGGGATCGAACGCTAGCCCCTTCTAATGAAAGGCCAGGTCGAAACCAACCATGCCACGAGAGACCATAAAAGGAAATCCGAACCTGACACTAATCTAGCTGTCCGAGGATTTACCTGGCGAGACATCAGTCTCTTAACAGCGAGTTTTACCCGATTTCCCCGGCCCACCACGTGACACAATTGGTAGTAATTCATTCAAATTACCCCTAATGAGTCAATATGGATAAATATCAACACAACATCGTGTTCAAATAGAAATAAATTTCTACCTCATACTTGGGCATGGTTGGTTTCGACCTGGCCTTTCATTAGAAGGGGCTAGCGTTCGATCCCAAGTATGAGGTAGAAATTTATTTCTATTTGAACACGATGTTGTATTGATATTTATCCATATTGACTCATTAGGGGTAATTTGAATGAATTACTACCAATTGTGTCACGTGGTGGGCCGGGGAAATCTGATAAAACTCGCTGGTAAGAGACTGATGTCTCGCCAGGTAAATCCTCGGACAGCTAGTTTAGCGTCAGGTTCGGATTTCCTTTTATGGTCTCTCGTGGCATGGTTGGTTTCGACCTGGCCTTTCATTAGAAGGGGCTAGCGTTCGATCCCAAGTATGAGGTAGAAATTTATTTCTATTTGAACACGATGTTGTGTTGATATTTATCCATATTGACTCATTAGGGGTAATTTGAATGAATTACTACCAATTGTGTCACGTGGTGGGCCGGGGAAATCGGGTAAAACTCGCTGGTAAGAGACTGATGTCTCGCCAGGTAAATCCTCGGACAGCTAGATTAGCGTCAGGTTCGGATTTCCTTTTATGGTCTCTCGTGGCATGGTTGGTTTCGACCTGGCCTTTCATTAGAAGGGGCTAGCGTTCGATCCCAAGTATGAGGTAGAAATTTATTTCTATTTGAACACGATGTTGTGTTGATATTTATCCATATATATATATATATATATATATATATATATATATATATATATATATATATATATATATATATATATATATATATATATATATATATATATAATAAGATATACATACTTATATATATACAAATACATATATATATATATATATATATATATATATATATATATATATATATATATATATATATATATATATATATATATATATATATATAATCTTATTGATTCAGGTTTCGACTTTTTATATTTGTATTTGACCTCAGTATCAAGAGAGGCATGGACATATTTTTTTTTTCGGGTTGTGGAAATAGGTAAGTTAATTTTTCTTCATGTTATTGGATAATATAGGCAAATATATTTTTTTTCCAGTCGCAATATATAGCAGTTAATAAGGTAAAAATAAGAATATGTTTGGCTTATGAAATACTGCAAGTCACCTCTATATGCAATTTAGTGCTTTTCAAAACCCTTACTTTAATGTACACCAAACATCTCTACAATGAAATCCTGATTGTTTTTTTAGCCACCCATTGAGATACTGCCGCTAGAGAGTTATTGGGTCTAAGAAATACTACATTGAATCCATCTCTGGTCACGGCTCATTGTTTCCTTTTCTTCCACATGCACCGAATAGTAGGGTCTATTCTTTATAAATTCTCCTCTTTTCTCATATACCTGAAAACAAAGGATAACCGAAAAATTCAGTTTTACTTATGTGGTTAGCTACTGCACTGTAATTGTTCAGTGGCTACTTTTCATTTGGTGAGGGTTGAAGCGACTCTTTAGCTATGGTAAGCAGCTCATCTAGGAAAAGGCCACTCCAAAATCAAACCATTGTTCTCTAGTCTTAAGTAGTGCTATAGGCTCTGTACCATAATCTTTCACTGACTTGGGTTAGAGTTCTCTTGCTTGAGGTTACACCCAGGAACACTATTCCATCTATTTCCTTATCTCCTTTCCTCACAGGGCTATTTCCCCTGTTTTTTTTTTTTATCTAGGATTACAGCTTAGCTTATAATAATAATAATATTTCTACTACTACTACTACTACTACTACTACTACTACTACTACTACTACTACTACTACTAATAATAATAATAATAATGATAATAATAATAATAATAATAATGCAAACAGCTCTCTGTCATACACATGGACATATTTGGTTCAGGATTTATCAATTAAATTCTCTTACCTGCACACGCAAGTTTAATAAAATGTATATTGAAATTATTTACAACGGATAAACTGTTAAAATAGCAACACTAATGATATTAATGTTTGAATACGTTTTGAAAACTAATATTGACCTTTATTAATAAATAAAACTTTATTTTAACTATTCACAGAAAAAAAAAAAGGTTTTGTTTCAGGCTTTTGCTGTTGATGTAAATGAAAAATAAATAATCATAAATAATCACAATCCAAACCCATAAAAAAGATACTGAGGAACTTTCTAATCTCCCTATTTGGTCTGAAACAAACTTTGACTTAACGAAAAGTGAATAAAAAGAATAAATGGAAAAATCAAACTTGGATAATGTAGTGTGATTTATTATTTTCCCCTTGACTCGAAAAACAAGTAATTGTCGCACAAAAATATCAAACTGAATGGCCCTCGAATGTTCATGCTTGTTCTTGAGCCTTATGATAACACTCATCACCCTGAGGCCCTTCAGGCTCCAATCCACATCCATGTGGTACGGGTATCTGTTGGCCCTACCCAACCATACCAGGGCCACAGGTGACCTGCAGACCCTCGAAATCAATAAAAGGGTCCTTCGAATGTATGGATGAAGCGTAATTTGATCACCCCGTAACTATGCTAAAGTTTAAAGTGTGCTAAATATATTTTCATTTTATTTTATACGAGCTACTTTGATCCTTGACTTTTAAAATATAATTTGAATTTCAATCATTATCTGTCAAAAAAAAAAAAAAAAAAAAACCTGTAGGTTTCCTACAGTATATGATCTCAGTACTTAAAACGTATATTGTAATAGAGGCCCATTGAAGATTTAAAGTTGACTCATGAATGGCAGAGGCAAAGGACATAACAATGTCCTAGTGACTGACCATATATACATATGATCAGCGACCACGTCCACTCCCTATCAAGCAAGGACCAGGGAGTGCCAGGCAATAGCTATAGATTACTCAGCAGGTAGACCTATCGGCTCCCTACAACAACCCATTCGTAGCTCAAAGACACAGTGAGGTTTCACAGCCTGCTAGAAACTATGGAGCTTGAGCGGGGCTTGAACTCCTGTTCAGCTGATTACGACACAAGATTTCCAATAGTCTACCACAACTCTAGAAAATAAAATTATTGATTTTCTTTGTATGATTCCTGTTGATTGGATTGGAAAGAATAATAAAAAAAACATTTTACTCTTCTTTTGAGTTCAAATTGACACTGTAGCCAAACGCTTTTACAATTTCTTACTAGGAGATTTAGAAAATATAATCCACTTTTTATATCCTTGCTTAGTTTTAGTTTTTAGGACATTAACGTAAGCTCTGAATTTATAGCCAATCTCTTCAGAAGGTCATCAAAACTGACACGTTTTTCTAATCTAAGTTTAAGATTTAATTAAAGATTTTTATTAACTAAATATGAACGAAATATACAAAAAAAAATACAACACAGCCATTTTTATGACAACTGACTTTTCTCCTTTTTAATTTCTCTGTGTAATGGTGAATAGATAATCTTAACAAATCCTCTAGCCGCCTCTCTCTCTATCTCTCTCTCTCTCTCTCTCTCTCTCTCTCTCTCTCTCTCTCTCTCTCTCTCTCTCTCTCTCTCTCTCTCTCTCTAACACTGTCTTAATATGTTCTACCGGTGTATTTACCGGTTCAATAAGAGGAGGACCATTAGCTGCACGGCTTAATAGCTGATGCCAAACGAGACTATCATTACCATCCAAATCAAGGTCATTTGTTTCATGCTTGCATGAGAGAATATAAAATCCTAGGCATCAGGTAACTAAAATTTGCCTAGTATACTTGTCTTCTTGTCTTCCATATTAATACT
Source organism: Palaemon carinicauda (assembly GCF_036898095.1). Taxonomy (NCBI): domain Eukaryota; kingdom Metazoa; phylum Arthropoda; class Malacostraca; order Decapoda; family Palaemonidae; genus Palaemon; species Palaemon carinicauda. The sequence goes on from NC_090731.1 coordinate 149,305,101, forward strand.
GTGACGATTATTGTCCACATATGACACATGCTTCCCTGAATGAATAGAAATATTTAACTTTTTAATTGTCCATGCTTCGCTAGTTACAGAGATCTCCGCTAACTTATTTGTTTTCCTAGAAATAATTATCTAATTAATAAAATTGTCCAACTATGGCATTATTACCTCCGCCAACGAAGTTGGAAGAAGGCTATGTTTCCACAACTGTTAGTGCGTATGTAATATTTGTGTGTTTGTTTGTGAACAGCTTCCTGGCCATAATTTTAGTTGTAGAGTAATGAAACTTGCATGGATTAACTGTTATATAAGAAGCTGATATTGATTATTTTAGGAAGGTCAAGGTCAAAGATCAAAGTCACAGTCAAGCAAAATGTCCAATTTACGTAACCAGCCATAAGTTTCATATTTGAGAATATGAAAATCCACGCCAATTATTACATATTAAGGTCAAAGGTCGAGAAATAAGCGGCCGCGGCGAAGGTCTGCGCTCTACTGAGTGCTCTTCTAGCTTTTCAGGGCAGTTCTTACTGGCTTCAATTTTTTCTAAAGTTTAATAACCTATACAATGACAACTTTAAACATAAATATACCAAGATGTCTTATTTTACTCTAATCTTCAATTCAATTTACCACGCAGGTGATAAAAATGTATCCTTTCTTCTATTCTCATTTTATGCTTAAAAACATAAAACTTTCTTTTTTCTGTCAATTGTGGGATGACATAGAACTGGCTGTTTAAGATGTAAAGATGGAGGAAAATGTTTTTGTAAATATTGGTTAGAAATATAACTGAAGTGTGTAAATAGGCTTGTCGATTTTTAATTATCTAGTAGATTAATCGTTAAGATGATACAGAATTATAGAGGAAAGACTAATTCATGAAATAGCAACAGACCATAAAAGGAATATTTTGTAGAAATTTACACACTTCAGATGGACTGTTAGACAAGACACATATAAGACTACGTGTTGATTATGGGATTATGATATGAGAGGAATCGGTAAAAAGCAAAAATTATGTTGAAGAAGACGTACATAGAGAAGAAAACTTGTAACATAAAAGATGTCAGAGATAAATGGTAATGTAGGCATTCCAATTAGGCAGATCTGTTTACAGGAAGAGACTTCTTTAGGGGAAAGACCCCAGTTTAATTTTGAAGGGATTTAATTAATATTTAGCAACACAGAAAATAGTTAATAGAAATCTTACTACATTCTTTACATAAGTATTATAGAAAACTTGATGTGTTTAAATAAATATTCAAACAGGTATTTTCATATAATAAACTAATTCCAGTAAAGAATGCATAATGAAAATAAAGGTACCTTATAAATGATTAACTTCCATTGTCAGGATATGTAAAGAATTTTTTTTATCCAGACCCTGGTAGCTGTTTGAAATCTCAGAGAGAGAGAGAGAGAGAGAGAGAGAGAGAGAGAGAGAGAGAGAGAGAGAGAGAGAGAGAGAGAGAGAGAGGTCATATCCTCCGTCAGGAATGCTGGCCTGGCTAATAATTACCTTTTTTTTTTTTTATAAACAGGTAGAATTAGATATCTGAATATCTTGATGATATTTGATATATCTGTATCAAGATCCAAAAACATCATATATATATCTACAAAAATCTTACTTGAGTCGTTGCTCACTTTGAAGAAAAATTAGTATCTACTTCCTCACGAAGAATTAATATCTGACGAACAAACAAGAAAGCGTCTAAAAGCCAACATACACTGTACATTCCTCTTACATTGTTGGAGAAGCAGAGAAATCATTTTTTTAATGCATATATTTTTGTAGAACCTCCGGTGCACAAGACTAAGGAAACAATGCCCCCCCCCCCTCCCCCTCCCCCCATAGTTATTTACCGTCTTTAATATACAGGTCATAATGAACAACCCTCTTCTCTTGTTACCAGCACTCTTTGTGAAAAAGTGTTTATCTGGAGTCTTGCCTTTACTTTAGAGAAGCTGAGTTCAGCTTTAGTCTGCTATTTTTTGGAGGGCGTATGTCTTACCTAAAAGGAAGGAACACTTCCTTCCATACTGCAGCATAATGGGCAGTAAACAGGAAACTAAAAATAATTATTTTTGAGGGTAGAACTAAAGTTCTTTTTTTTTAGATTTTGAGACTAGGAAAAAAAAATATATAAATAGGAGGTAAAATGTATCGTCAAAATTTGGTTAGGTAATATTTTGTTTGACTATAATAGCGCTGAAAAAAAAAAAAAAACAAACAACAAGTTTTTATGCATTTGAATATATAAGCATTGTATCATTTTTAATGTTTTTTGTTTTCAATATCAATTTATATATCTTATAAAAAAGGAAACTGAATGAATTTCTTATAAATTGTTTCGTCATCATATAACCAAAATCTAAAATAATCATATAAGACTTCTTTTCAATTTGATTAAATAAAAATAAGATACAAAACTTCTTAACTATAAGGTGTAAACTACACTTTATATTTTGTTGAATTTAGAAACTTTTAAATGTTTAATTTAGCAACGAGAGTTTTAGTGAAAAGGAAAAAATAAAACATCAAATACAATGTGCACGAGGAGGAGAGCATGTGTTATTCAATTTTTAAATATATATGGGTGTATTGATAATTGGTTTAAGAATACAATTTCCTGAACAAACTTAAAATAACAAGAGGAATAATGAATAGAATTTAGATTCGTATAGTGTTGAGAACCTATAATAGTTTTAAAATAATAACAAATGTCCAGCTTTTAAACCCAGGGCTGTTCTTATAGCAGCCATAAACCTGGAAAGAGTTATAAAAAGGAATTTCACTTCCTACAAGGAAACCTTTTCAACTTTGTAAACATATGTCCCCTCCCGTATCCAACGCTACGGGTGGAGGGAAGAAGAACAATTGTAATTTAGCTTCCATTCAAATTAAGGTTAATCAGTTCTTTGTTTGTTGATGGTAATGCTGTAATGATGGTAATGCTGTAATGCTGTGAAGTCCTTCTAAGTATCCCATCCCTCATTTACCAGAGTGTGCGTAAACAGTCTAAAACCAAATATCTTGTTGGTTTTGACCTTTTCCCACTATTGCTATATAAATGTATGACATCAGGAACGCGGGGATTATTTCAAAATGATGAACAACAATTAACCATGTATCTCTCAATCCTTACGCTTAGTTTGTTCTGGGTTTTGATATTTCGATGACATCATCTCTATATTTCTTTATATATAAGAGTATACTCGTGTATATATACATACATACATATATATATATATATATATATATATATATATATATATATATATATATATATATATATATATATATGTGTATATATACATGCATATATATATATATATATATATATATATATATATATATATATATATATATATATATATATATATATATATATATATACTTATATATATACACACACACACACACACACTATATATATATATATATATATATATATATATATATATATATATATATATATATATATATATATATATATATATATGATGTGCGTGTTTGTGTGTGCGTGTGTACATGCTCGGTGTATTTCTGAAAAAAAGCAAGAAAGGAGTAATTTCCAGTAAAATTAGTCAATGCTCACCTTTACCGAGTGTTAATTTTTAAAATTTATTCGAAACTTTTTACGTCCAGCTACGAGCGTAATTATGCACCTCGTCCTGGAATTCTTATCATATACATTTTTTTTCTAATTAGGAAAACCTTGAATAAAACTAACTTCTATCTTGTAAGTCCAATAATTGCATTAAGTTAATGAAGGGATTGAGAATAGGAAAATCGTCCTACGCCTGATCTTTAGTTAGTTCTGTTCTGAAAATCACAGCTTTGATTTTTACATATTGGATCCTTTATTGTTCGGAATTACAACTATAATTTAAATTATAATAATGTAGATGCACATTATTCTAATGAAATAAAATCGTATCTCGGAAATATTATTTTCATATTATACCCAACAGTATAATTTTCTACGGGTCATTATCTACCAGCAAAAAAAAAAAAAAAAAAAAAAAAAAAAAAAAAAAAAAAAAACCTAAAATTACCTCGTACTTTTATTGGATCTTTATTTACAGTATTATTTCGACCAATGACTCTTTTTAGTAAATATAAGTGTTTCATAACAATATATCATCATCTTACAATATAGGCATGAGTCCTCTTTCCAAGCAGTGTGATTATAAAAAGTTTCTGAGCGGAATTATTTTCAATCATACATATAATAAGGAGACCCTAGCAATTGAGAATCAATAACTACCACCAACGACAATAGAAACCATGGTTTACAATTACGGAGGAATTTCGTTGTGAAATACTCATTTAAAAATAGAACGAAACATTCATTGAGAAGCAATGTGATATCAGAAACAAATAATGCAGTAATTTTGTTTTGAAATACGCATTAGAAAAAATAGAATGAAAAATTTTTTAAGAAGAAATATGATATTAGAAACAAAAAGAAATAGAAGACAGTTATCGGAGAATAGGAGTACATGACTACGCACAATTCGTGATGACATTCTCGACTCTAAGGAGTTAGTCATGTCAAAGGACCCTGAGGTCGTCATAGATCTTCATAAGGTGACTTATGGCGCCATTGGGATTCAGGTCGGAGGCTGAAGCAGTCGTAGACATTCGGGAGCTGTTACCTCGTGAAACTAAGTCAAGGTGATTCTCGCAAAACGATAAGGTTAAAGTACAGAAAATGCTCCCATTGCAATTGACCTTCCATTTTCCAAAAAGACTTTGGAGATTTTGAGATTTCTGCGATGAAGGTAATGGTGATTTGTGCAATGATTTGGATATCAGCCGTAGTAAGAGAAGATAGCGGGATAATTTTTTTTTCTTTTTCCAATATTACAGTATAACTTTGTTTATATTTTCCATATATTATTTTGTTTAAAATTTCTTGATCCTTGACTTGGTTGGAAGTATGTTCTAAAGACACACACACGCGCACACACACACGCACACACACACACACATATATATGTATATATATATATATATATACATATATATACATATATATATATATATATATATATATATATATATATATATATTTATACATACATATATATTTATACATACATATATATGTATACATATGTATATACATATATATATATATATATATATATATATATATATATA
>NC_090731.1:149317773-149322773 GCF_036898095.1 Palaemon carinicauda
CCGGTGCTCTTAAATTTGTATCCTCGTCCCTTACAATGTGCAAAGTTAGTTGATGAAATATCCTGGATAGAATGAATAAATTAAATGGCAATTTGTCCTTGTAAGTACAAAGGAGTATAGATAATTCAAAATTAAACTTGCTATGTCATAAACAATCAATACTCTCGTGGTAGCCTAATGGAAACATCCCTGCCTAGTGATATGTCGGAAAGGGGTTCAAGACCCTCTCAAGCTCGATAATTTCTTGTAGTATCTGTATTCTTACTATACTTGCGAGTTGAGGATGGGGCATTTGGAGGAGCCTTTTCCCAGCAGCCATTGTCAAGCCATCCCTGGTCCTAGATTGATGGAGAGTGGACTAGGGCGCTGATCATATTTTGTAGGTAGTTGGTTGGCCAGGGGACCAGCCACCCGTTGAGATACTACATTAGATCCTTCTCTCTAGTTACGGTTCACTCTCCCTTTTCCTACACATAGTCTGGCATATTCTCTACAGATTCTCCACTGCCCTTATACACCTGACTACACTGAGATTACCAAACAATTCTTCTCCACACAAGGGGTTAACCACTGCACTGTAATAATTCAGTGGCTACTTTCCTCTTAGTGAGGGTAGAAGAGACTCTTTAGCTATGGTAGGCAGCTCTTCTAGGGGAAGGATACTCCAAAATCAAACCATTGTACTCTAGAGTTGGGTAGTGCCATAGTCCCTGTACCATTGTCTTCCACTGTCTTTGGTTAGAGTTCTCTTGTTTGAGGGTACACTCGGGCACACTATTCTATCCAATTTTGTTATTATTATTATTATTATTATTATTATTATTATTATTATTATTATTATTATTATTATTATTATTATTATTATTATTATTATTATTATTATTATTTTGATAATATCCTAAATAAAAAGAGAAAAAGGGAAGGAACGACATTATGCATTTGGGATGTTTTTCCCACATTTTTCTATCTGCCAAACTTAGACTTTTCAAAACATTCCTAACCAATGATCAGCAATACAAACTAAGTCCTATTTCGCGAGAAGCCGCAGACAAAGCGCCAATTTGCCATGAGATATTGTCCTGCAACATGGTTGACGGCGACATATTGCGTGGAGAAACATTGCTGATTTCGAGAATGATGCGAGCATGTGTTGGCAATGCTTCGATACCAAATGGACCACAACAGGTTGGCGATAAAATGATATGGAATAGACATGATTATCTGTTTTGCGAAATGGTAATGTTTGTATGGCATCTCTACATATAAGGATTAAGATTTATCGTATATATATATATATATATATATATATATATATATATATATATATATATAATATATATATATATATATATTATATATATATATATATATATATATATATATATATATATATACATATATATATATATAATATATATATATATATATATAATATATATATATATATATATATATATATATACAAATATATATATATATACACACACATATATATACATATATACACACACACATATATATATATATATATATATATATATATATATATATATATATATATATATATATATATATATATATATATATATATATATCATAAGGATTAGGATCCCCTGTAAAACAGATCGACTTGCAATATTTTCGCTATTTCAATGGCAAAGACATTACTATCATAAAAGTATTCTTTTCTTATTAACATGTCAAGGAAACACTCATTGTTTTTAGATTTTCCAAAGTTTTCATATCGTAGATAATATAGTGTAAGAGTCATAGGAGGCAAATAAAGATTTTCTTCTTTGTATCTGGCCTAAACGTTCCTCGTATGTTTCAATATGTTGAACGAAAATGAGATAGTTTAAGGGTTAAAATCTAGCCATGAATGGCAGAGGCAAGGGACAGTGAAATTGACATATGATCAGTGCCCAAGCGCCCTCTCCACCCAAGCTAGGATCAGGGAGGACCAGGCAATGGCAACTGATGATTTAGTAGGTAGACTTATAGGCTTCCTCCAAATCCCCCATCCTTAGCTCACAAGGATGGTAAGGTTACAGACACTTCGGGAAACTAACGAGTTTGAACGAGATTCGAACCATAGTCCGACAGACAGCCAGGCAGGGACGTTTCCAATAGGTCACCATAATCCTTATGATTATCTTCTATAGACGTACAGATAATGTGAGAGAAACCGTTTGAGTATCAGATCGAGTAAAGAATGAGCTAAAACCAAAGCATCATTGACAGATCCGTTGGGAAGTAAGAAGAACAGAGATGTAAAAAACCAATGAAATCTACACTGACTTTTCCCTTGAAGATAAACGTCAAAAGGAAAAGAAGCATAAAAGTACATAGGGTCAAACAGAATTGGTGGGACCTCATCTGTTTCTTGTTCTTCTTGTTCTCTTCCAGTAGGAACAGAAAGAACACACTGCTGGCGCCCGTGTCGTAAAATGAGATGGGACAGGACAGTCATTCCCTCCAATATTGAGGTTAGAGATGAACGGAGGGGTAAGAAATGGTCCGGGATTCGTGAAGTGGTGGGGGATGATAAGCCTTGTTCATTGAAAAGGCTAAGAGAATGGTGAGCCACAATTATTATGGCTTGCTATCAAAAGAAATGAAGGCAATATTTCAGATTATTATTACTATTATTATTACTAGATAATCTATAACACTAATTGGAAAAATGGGATGCTATAAACATAAGGGCAACAACAGAGAAAATTTAGCCTAATGAGGAAAGGAAAAGAATAAATAAATAAACTACCAGAGGAGTATTGAACAATTAATATGAAATATTTTAAGAGCAGTAACGACATTAATATAGATCTTTCATAAATAAATCATAATGAGAGACGTGTGTCTGCCTGTTCAACATAAAAACATTCTCTGCAAGTTTGAACTTTTGAAGTTCCACCGATTCACTTGCCTTATTAGGAAGATATTCACAATTTGGTACCTACTATATCTAATAAGGAATAATCTTCCTATTTTGGTTCTGGTAAAAACGTGCTGCACTTTTTTTCCTGATAGGTCATGCCATTTTTATTCTTGGAGAACCATAGTTCCAAAAAGTACATCTCTAAATATAATATTTCATTTGATGTACCGATAGGGGATGAACTGAAAGAAATATGTATTAAGCCTATTTGTGGAGAGAGAGAGAGAGAGAGAGAGAGAGAGAGAGAGAGAGAGAGAGAGAGAGAGAGAGAGAGAGAGAGAGAGAGAGAGAGAGAGAGAGACCTATAATGAGAAAAAAACTAGTAAAGATCAAAATAATCATTATATCTTAAGAAAATTAAATAAAATAGATCCAAAAATGAAATCTGTTGTATATAGCCTATCAAATAGCGATATGGCATAGACATCAAACCAACTAATGTGGCTTAACATCTCGTGGTAACTCGCCAATTGTATTTAGTTCTAATTGCATTTATTAGAACATACAACATTACCTTTGTTTCTTTAATATTCATGAATATTTACACTCATTCCATCTTCTGAGTTCTGCAAATTACCAAAATTATATAATATTTATAATTTTTCTTCTTTATCTCATTATTTTATATTCACTTGACTTTCTAAGAACATGTTCACTCTTCAAACAAAATAAGATCAATAACTTTTTTTAAATATTTGTGAAAATACTGAATAAAATTTTTAGATGCGAGGTAAAATTATAAACCTCAAACTGTGTTTGATCACTCTTTACACAAATTGAGTAAGATCAATTACTTTTTTATTAATATCTTTGAACAAATACTGCATAAAATTATAACTGCGAGGTAAAACTATAAACCTCAAACTGTGTTTGATAGTGTTTGAGTTTGTCTCTCTATTTGTATGTTTTTTGTCGTATACATGGATAGAAAAAAAACCTCTTCGGATTTCCTGGAAAGCAAAAATGTGAAGAGGTACACTTCACTTTTACGAAATATCAGTGAAGCCTTACTTCCTTTAGAGAGAACTTTGACTTTCCCCCGCCTCTGGAAGTGGAAGCTGAAGTTTCGAGATCGAAAGACAAGTTAAACTAGTTCAAAGTTTTGGTACCCAGACCTGAACCTAGTCACCCCCCCCTCCCCACAGATATCTTTTCATTTCAGTGGTGTGAAATATTTAATGTGGTAGTCAGCTTGTCAATAACAACGTTAACGGCGATCGGAAAATTGTTCGATTTTTATACATTGAGAGATAGAAATAATTGTATTTTATGTGGGAAATATTTCAATTTGTATACAATGCAGAAAGAAATAATGGTATTTTAGGTGGAATATTTTTCGATGTTTACACATGAAAAATCAATATTTTGAAGTTTTTCACATGAGAAATAAAGATAACTGTATTTTAGGTGGAAAATATTCATATTTTTACAAAATAGAGATAGAAATAACTGTATTTTAGGCGGAAAACATTTCGATTTTTACACAATAGCGATAGAAATAATTGTATTTTAGGGGGGACATTTTTCGATGCTTACACAATGAGAGAAAAAAAATATAACTATTTTAGGTGGAAAATATTTCAATTTTTTACACATTGAGAGATAGAAATAACAGTAATTTAAATGTAAATTTTTCGATTAGTTCACAATGAGAGATAGAAATAACAGTATTTTAGGCGGAAACTTTTTCGTTTCTTCAACATTGACAGAAACAACATATTTTAGGCATTTAAAGGGTTAGCTATATATCTATATAAATAACAGATTAAGATAAAAATACAGATCAATATATTCATGTCAGTAGAATTTCTTTTAATGCAATTTTATCTTTCATCAATAGAATTTGGAATTACTATCAATCATTGTAAATAGATGTGGAGGCACATTGGTAAAAAATTTCTGTAAAAAAAAAAAGAAAAAAAAAACGGGAAAAATCCTTGAATATATATTGCCAGGCATTTACCGTTTTAAAAACGGATATATTGACGTAAAGGATATTACGGTCGCCTGTGTTTTACTGAAATACGGCGGAGAAAAGTATATTATTTACGGAGAATTTTAG
>NC_090731.1:149325273-149335273 GCF_036898095.1 Palaemon carinicauda
GTTAGGCTATACATTTTTGTGAGAGCCTTAGGGAATCTGTTATTATTTTCCATATCGACAAACATGTAATAGAGGTTAGTAAACAAACCATACCTGTGCTTAACCGTCTCGCATAAAAGTAGGACTTATAAATTTAATTCATTTGTGTATTTTTCCCAAGATTTACTGAATTCAATATTGAGAATATTGAGAACTAGGTGGTTTTGTTAAGTTCATTTTTTTCTTATGAGAATTACGTAAACACATTTTGTATGAGCCTTTTACTGGACCTCCTAACTAGTCGTAACTAATAAACTTATGTAGGGATGGATATTTAATCTTTAGAAATTTGATAATGTTTAAAAATTGAATTGCCCAGTCTGGCCTTAGGCAAGTACTCCACGAATGCTTTTATTACTATTCTTGTGACTATAATCGGTATTACAAATTTTATTATTTAAATTTTCATCAATAACAGTATTATTGTAATTGTTATTTTATTTGTCTCCTCTCTTTCTTCCCACGTCCAAGTTAGTAAAGCAATAGTTTTTCCTTAAGGATTTGACGTTTTTCTCCGTCACGGCAAAAGATTCACGAGGCCGTATTATTATTATTATTATTGTTGTTGTTGTTTTTGTTGTTGCTGTTGTCTATGAAGTTGTGATGTACATGATCATTCATCATCAACTAATAAAATTGTAAAAAAAAAAAAAAATTGCTATATTTATAAGCATATTTACTGCATGTGCTATTTGGTTATGGGGTGATACATATAATTACATATTAATTACCATCAACATGTTTGCCTTTATTAACCAATAATCATCTATAAATCAGAACTATATGGAAATAATGCAGAACTATTAAAGTGACTACATGTGATATGGAGATAAAATCATGTAAAAGAAGATATGTTTAACCCTAACTTCAGTGTTTATAAAGAGATGGGGACATTGACAGCTATACATCAATGAAATTGTGGGTTATATATATTTGAAACATTTAAAGTTCTTTTTTATTTGAAACATTTAAAGGTTTTATATTCAAAACATTTAAAGGTTTTATATCTAAAACATTTAAAGGTTTTATATTTGAAACAGTTAAAAGTTTTATATTTGAAACATTTAAAGGTTTTATATTCGAAACATTTAAAGTTTTTATATTTGAAACATTTGAAGGTTTTATATTTCAAACATTTAAAGTTTCTAATAGCCACAAATGAATGGCAGAGGCCAGGATTTAAAGGTTTAAAGGCCAAACATGAATGTCAGAGGCCAGGGATAGTGACACTGTCCCAGCTAGCAGGACAATGCCCTTTAGACTGACCATATATACATATTATGATCAGTGCCAAAGACCCTTCTTCACACAAGCAAGGACCAGGGAGGGCCAGGCAATGGCTGCTGATGACTCAGAAAGTAGAATTACATGCACTCCCAAAACCCCCATCCTCAGCTCAGAGGGATAGTGGGATTGCGGACACTACATGAAATTATCGAGCGTGAGAGGTACTCGAACACTAGTCCGACAGATCACCAGTTAGGGACGTTTCCAATAGGCTAGGACAACAAATTTGGAAATACTTAATAAGAAAATAATAATTATTAAGCCAAACAATAACTTCTCCGGTTACGGAAATAGATGACTTTACATCTGATTATGCGGAATGTAAATAGGGTATTTCGACTTGAATTACACGGATTAGAATGTAAAGAGAATGTAAAGGTCACAAGTAATGTGGTGGAGATATAACCAACAGAGAACGGGTTCAGATACATTTTTAAATAACACACAATGATATACTGAGTCATCTCTATCTTGATAGATTTACTTCTAATGTTAATCTCGAAATCGTTAACTTTATATCTTTGTATTTTGTGTTTGTTTGTTGATATCTAAAGCCAGAAATTATTGTTCTAGAAAGGTATTCTATTATAAGCATATAATCTTTTGTGGAGAATTTTAAATAATAATAAAATTTCATCCTAAATAATGCAACTTGTGTTCAAAATCTTGCTCACATTATATTACTAAATATCTATATCAGACAGGTATCTTGTCTACTTAGATATTCATTATTGTTCCTTTGAGTAAAAAGATATAAGCTTTCACAACCTATGTAAAATAAGCCAATTAATGACATTTAATAGCTCTGATTTCTTTTCATGACTAAATTAGGTTCTCCCTATCAAGAGCTGCTCAAATATTATTTGCTCTGACCACCTTCATTATTATTGTATTTTCTTCTATAAAAAAAAATATATCTCATTACATTTTCCTGCTCTGATTTTTGTGTATCATAATGCATTTTGAAAAAAGGGCAATTACAGTTAAATATGATTGACTTAAAGAATGAAATTGATATATCTAGAGTAATTAGCTACGTAATCTGAAGTTTACTACATTATATTAAGCATGTTAATTACAAAATTTCTTTTAGAATATTTGGTACAATTCTATAATTCCAATACAGCGAGGAAATTAGAATTAATGCGAATTATTGTAGCATTCTTTAAACAAAAGGAAAAATTGTATTTCAATATAAACAGTACACTTTTAGAACTGTGATAACAAGAAAATATTATTGAGAGCAAAATAACAGTACATGCTGTGTGATAAAGAGTATGAAGCAGGGTCCCATAAATCGGTATTCTAAAAATAACAAAAGGGAAAAATGAGAAACTTGCGAATTCAACACACACACCAAAGGATTGGATGCTTTACCATTGGGAAATGAGTTTTTTTAATGTGCTTAGATCCAAAATTGCTGTATCGGGAAACTATAAATGAACAATGCATTTGAAGATCACAACTGTTTACAAGAGAGAGAGAGAGAGAGAGAGAGAGAGAGAGAGAGAGAGAGAGAGAGAGAGAGAGGAGAGAGAGAGAGAGAGAGAGGGAGAATGTTGTGCAAAATACGTGATGTTGCAGTAGTAAACAAGTCGATACTGTGACGACGTGATAAAACTAAATTATTGTGATAAAGAAAGAAAATATCAGACACACATAAGGACGTGAAAATAATACTAGCCATTACATCAAACTATTGCTCATCTAATGGTGCAATTGATAAAAAGTAAAGCTTGTGGTATTTTAGGAGACTCAAATCGGATTGAATCTGATAATGGATAGGTAATGTATCATTAAAACGAAATACTTATACAGAATTTTAATTACTGAATAACTTCGTATTTTATGGGATTATATCATTTATGGAACACAAATTTACAACAGCAAGAAACAGTATCACAATTTATCCAGCATTTTTCCAGATTCCTGATAGGACCATAAACAAGAAAAGTAATCGCAACATAAGACTTTGTGAAATATGAAGCCTTCGGTCGATGCATTTTTCTGGAAAATTATCACCTGGTCGTTTCAAATTATAAGTCACAGAAAACAAGGACTGATATTGAGGTCCGTGGAGGAACATGGAAAAGAGATTGCATACATAAAGTTTACACTGGCTACCTGGTAGGGAAAATATACTCACGTTATTACACAGGAAGAAGGTACCGTGATAGAATTTTATAAACATATTACACTGTGATAAAATTCTATAAACATATTGCTGTCTGGTTGAAAATTTTATCTTTGATCCGCATTAAAACCCAGTCAATACTTATCTTGAAACTTATTTATCAAGATTAAGTGATATTTGCTATTCTTAATAAATATCAGTTCATGTTTGACAGGAGTTATTCACTTCAATTTTGGTGAGTAAGGAAAATATATAGAGATGGGCCAATTATTATTCAAATGTTAGACCTGATATATTAGATATCATTGTGGAGTAAATTTCATATCTAACTCTGATACAGTGAGTCTGCAATTGTTACACATATGTACAGTGCTCTAAAATAGAGTAATATCATTGGGCGAATGGCCATGACCTCCTAAGAAAAAAAAGACTTCCAAAAAATCTGACGTTGATTTGTCCGAGAACAAATATTGTCTAGTTAAACGAGGCAATACCTTGAAGTGACTGCGATCAGTGAAAAGCATTTGAGCTCTGTAAGTACATTTTCCATTGCAAGCACTTAGCCAGACTGTGAGTGAAATTGGCTAACAAGAAAAAGCGGCTAGTTTTAAGGTAAGAAATGTTTCCGCTGGCCTCCCGCGGTGCCTAATAAACAAGGGTTATTGTGCCAAAATTTTGAATGGTATTTGGCTCTTCGCTGAAAGTCGGCGATTCTTTGCGTTCTAATTTTCTGTGATTCGTTGAACGGACGCTGACCTTAACGGCAATTAATATAAACCAAAGGTTTGTTTCTTATTCATTACTATGACCCCAGTCAATAAAAATATATTGCGTAAGTCTGCGAAAGGTTCGGGAGAACGATAACCCTTGAATTAAGCGGATTGTTTACGCTCGATTGGAGTCTTTTGTTCGAACCTTGTGGAACTCTTTCACTCTAGAGAATGTAATTACTCGCAGGTTCCACGGAATAGAAGAAACGGGATATTAGCGATCGGGGAAAGCAAGCGAAGAAAGGATAGAAATTGGGGGAAGAGTGTTGGGTTTGGGGAAGGGTAAAAAACCCGAACGAAATCTGTGATTAAAGAAGTTCGGTTTCTTAAATGGGGTGAACTCAAACGAAGATTCTGAGAAGAGAATAAGGAAGGGAAAACAAAAGAAGTTGGTAAAGCAAATAATAGAAATAGAACAGGGATGCAATTGGAATGGTGCATGTAAATAGAGGTAGTGATAATGGTACAGAGTTTAGGATATTTTACAATTTGAATTAGTTATAATCCTTATTGTTTTTGTAGATAGCCTGATGATAATTGTTGTTATTTGTTGTAGATAACCTGATGATGATGGTTGTTGTTATTGTAGATAGCCTGGTGATGGCTGTTTTTTTTTTAGATTGCCTGATGATGAGTGCTGTTTTTGTAGATTGCCGGAAGATATTTTTTTTAGATTGCCTGCTATAACTGTTGTTGTTTTTTAGCATTGCCTGATGATGATATTCTGTTTTTGTAGATGGCCTATTAATGGTTATTGTTGTTTTTGTAGTTCGTTTGATGTTTACTGTTAATCTTTTTCTAGATTACCAACCGATAATTTTTGTTGTTTTTATGTACTGCCTGATAATGATAATTGTTATTTTTGTACATTGCCCGATGATAAATTTTGTTGCTTTTGCAGATTGCCTGATGGTGATTATTGTCATTTTGTAGATTGCCTGATGACGAATGTGATTGTTTTTGCAGACTACCAGGCGGTGTGTCCAGACACAGGCCATTGCAACATCTCAGCCCCTTTAGGGTTAGTTAGCTTTAACGACGATGAGTTTCCAAAGTCTTGGTTTCTACCCCCAAAATCAGCAACTTCTGACCCTCTTTGGGCCCCTTACAGACTTTTATGGTCCCGAAGGCTCTCAAGGGCAGTCTTGACTTAATGAATATTCGTTGCGATATGCCGATTAGACAAGAATAGAAAGAGATAACCGATATAAACATAAAATGGATATATTAAAGAATGGGTACTTTGATAAATGAAGGTATTAGTAAAGTAAAGGGGAAATTGCATATATTTCTAGAGGAAGGATGTGGTGAATGCAAGATGGGAATCAAGATATGGTGTGACATAGTGAGAGGCGGAAGCTTTTTATATAGATTATGTCTTACAGAATAATTAGGAATTATTTTGTGTAGTACGATTTCAATATGGAAAAGGCACTGGGCAGGATAAGGAAAAGTAATACGAGAGAAGAGATGGAATGGGGGAACAAAAGTAGGGATAGTACAAATGGTAAAGAGAAGACAAAGAAAGAAAACAAGGAAGATTGATTTTGAAAAATAGGACACCGTAGAACGGGTCAAGGAAAGGGGAAAGAAGAAATATAAAAGTTAGAGAGTTAATTAAAATAGTGATCGAAAGAGATGATAAGCGAAACATTATGGAAACTGAGAATTAGTTAGGAAAATAGTTGTATTATACCCAAAATTGGATTAGCATAAAAGAGTATAAAAAAAAATTCATTGATATGTTTTCTGTAAACACTTCCGATGGTTATTCAGTGCCATTTTCATTCCAATGATTCTTCAATTTCTGCTCTATAAATACGTCTATACCTTCGCTAAGAACATATTTCTCTCTCTCTCTCTCTCTCTCTCTCTCTCTCTCTCTCTCTCTCTCTCTCTCTCTCTCTCTCTACATTTTAGCAACATCATAGCCTAATTTACGATCTGTAACCTGAACCGTTGTTATTTCTTTACAAGGTTAGAAATTTGCGGTTTTTTCGTAATATTCCATTAAGAAATTACACTCGGGAATGCAATAATAGCGGTAAAGTAATTATAAGTTGAGGTTTCTTCATCCAGTCTGGAATAGATAGGAGGCCGTAAAGTTTACCTCCGAAACTATTGAAAATTGCAGAAAAAAACTCAAGACGGCTTGAGCTGTCAGAGTTTGCAGTTGGTTAGCCTATTGGAAACGTTTCTACTTGGTATTCTGTCGGACAGGCGTTCGAAACCCACTCAAGCTCGATAGTTTCTTGTGGTCTCTGCAACCTCACCATCTTTGTGAGCTAGGAATTGGTGGTTTGGGGGAGCCTATAGGTCTATTTGCTGAATCATCAGCAGCCATTGACTAGTCTTCCCTGGACCTACCTTCGAGGGGACGGGCCTTTGGTTCCGATCATATATATATATATATATATATATATATATATATATATATATATATATATATATATATATATATATATATAAATATATATATACAGTATATATATATATATATATATATATATATATATATATATATATATATATATATATATATATATATATATATATATGATCAATCTCTAAGCTATTGTCCTGTCCTCTGCCTCTGCCATGCATGAAACCCTTTTAAACCTTTAAATGATGGAGTAACTGAACATGATCTATAAGCCTCTCCCAACAATAGACACTATTATTCAACTTACGAGGAGTTCTAGAAAACATAAGGTCCTTCATATTGTTGACAAAATGTTTATATTGTAATAATACACTGTAAGAAATAGATTAACCATAAACAGTGGGAAGATATTTGTTTTTGTCATATAAGGTAACTTGATATAAGCATTACATATGGATTGCTTTAGAAATTATTTTCATTAAAGTAAGCATGCAAATTGATTATTATCATATTATTACTTACTAAGCTACAACCCCGGTTGAAAAAACAGGATGCTATAAGGCCAGGGGCTCCAACACGGAAAATAGTCCAGTAAGGAAAGGAAACAAGGAAAAATAAAATATTTTGAGAAGAGTAACAATATTAAAATAAATATCTCCCGTATAAACTATAAAAACTTTGTCAGGAAAAAGAATAGGAGAAATAAGATAGAAGCAAACTCCGGCAGCGCATAATAGACGAGAAAACAAGGGGTTGCTAACATGTTTAAACTTCAACCTGACATCATACAATAATAACTATCATACTTGAAATAACTAAAATCAAATAATATAGTATTAGGTATGGCTAGACCATTATGTTGTAAGAAATAAATTCTGATCTAAAGATAAACAATAGAGCAGGTTAAAATGTGCTAACAAAATTAGGACGTGTTTACTTTATTATAATGATATACAATTTTTTTTCAACATTTATAACTATTATACCAAATGTTATATTTTTTAAGCTAATAATTACAGCAAATGAATAAAATAAAGTTGACATAGCAAGCCCTATTATCCTAATTTAAAACAGCATGAAACCTTCCCTAGAGATGAGCGATGAATTTGTCAAGAATCAAAGCTGTCAGATGCAGATGTCTTGTCAAGGGATTATTTTCCCAATATTTTAAACAAGGGCCACTCGGGACCAATGACTTCCATCAGAAATGATTTCGAGGTTTTATTCATCACTCCACTGTTAGTGAATACCTAAAAAAGAAGAATAGTTCTACTTACGGAGATTAATCACGGCGGGATTAGTATGAATTAAGATTGGGATTATCATGTAATTTCAAAGGAAAATCTCGGATTACTTCTTTTTCTCAGTTATCCAATGAAGCAATTGTAAAAAAAAATCCTCATCACCTCCTACGCCTACTGATGCAAAGGGCCTTGGTTAGATTTCTCCAGTCGTCTCTAATTGAGCTTTTAAATTCCATACTTCTCCATTCATCATCTCCTTGCATCAAAATAAAATATGGCTAAAATTTTCAAAATATAAGTATTAAGATATCCAAAATTACAGATTGAATAAAATGCAAAATCTACGGGGTATTTATTCTAAAATGGTCTTATTAAGGAAGAGAAAGAAATGATTCAAGAACTGAGAAAATAAAAAAAAAAAAAAAATTATGAGTTTACCTCAGTGAACCCTTATTTGGTCTTTATCGATCAAACGAAGGAATGAGGAAGCTGAAAATAGAAGAGGAATAAGACCAAGAAGAGGAGAGAGAGAGACGTGAGGAATCGAGGTTTCTTCCAGAGCAAGTTCCAATTATGGCAAAAGATTTAGGTGATCGGGAGAGGGAACACAAAACCTTCATGTGCGAGTTGAAAAAGGAGAGAGAGAGAGAGAGAGAGAGAGAGAGAGAGAGAGAGAGAGAGAGAGAGAGAGAGAGAGAGAGAGAGAACTATATTAAAATTTAAATAATCAGTATCTATTGTAAAGTTATATCCATGACGGCATATATGAATTGATTATTTCAACATGTTTTTCATTATCTAAGAATTACCTAAACTAATTGTATAGTAGAGTGAAGAAACATTACTAAAAATGATATATAATTGCTCCAGATTAACCTGATATAGAAACCTATATTTTTATTCATGTAAAAATAAATCGTTCTACAAAGATGCAAAAAAAAATATCTCATCTTGGTAGTATTGAATGTTTTAGTAAATTCATCATGATATGGAAACGATTAATAAATGATTAATTAATATATTTTTCACTTATCGGGGCTTTCACTTCTAGGCCTACATGCTATCTTTGAGAAT
Source organism: Palaemon carinicauda (assembly GCF_036898095.1). NCBI lineage: Eukaryota > Metazoa > Arthropoda > Malacostraca > Decapoda > Palaemonidae > Palaemon > Palaemon carinicauda. Next base: position 149,334,205 of record NC_090731.1, read on the forward strand.
CAACATAACACTATCAAATCTAAAATTGGTAAAAAAAAAAAAAAAAAAATAGACATATACTGCATCTACAAAAAGTACTAGAATGCTAAATCATATATCAGTATAAATATCATTGAACTGCGCATAAAATAGATGTTGAATGTTATACCAAGTACTATAAATCGAAGTTATGAAATATTACTTTTCTCGATGCCAATCCATATTTGAGAACGACGAATTTGACATTCAGCCCAGTCCCCGGATTTCAATACGCTGTATTATATTTGCTGGAGTTCTACAAGCTTTGTTAGTGGCCCATGTCAGCTCAGTCGTACAACGGTTTTGGATCGTCACAAAACAAGACTGAGCTTCCATTTATCAAATGTTGTATCCATTAAGGATGTCTCACTCAATTACACTGCAGATAGAATTGGTAGGGTTTCCTACTGAATAATTCAGGGTACTGTAACACGACTATTTGCTCAATAAACACGCACTTACACTTACACAAACATACAGTTATTGTATATATATATATATATATATATATATATATATATATATATACATAAATATATACTGTATATATATATATATATATATATATATATATATATATATATATATATATATATATATATATATATATATGTACATATATATTATAGGATTATGCATAGATACATACATACATGCATGCATCCTCACACACACACAGATACAGACACACACAGATATATATATATATATATATATATATATATATATATATATATATATATATATATATATATATATATTTATATATATATATATATATATATATATATATATATATATATATATATATATATATATATGTATGTATGTATGTATATATAGCATATATCCCTACGTGTGGTTTTATGTAGGACCCTGTGTTGTAATTTCCCATCCTAGGTGTTCGACTTTATTAGAGTTATCGTATATAAAATATCAAAATAAAATGTTGCTGTGTTTTTTAATTAAATAAGTATTATTTTAGAAGATTTTTTTTTTTCAAAGCGATATCATACCACTACATCAAACTCCATTTTCACGTACAGGATAT
>NC_090731.1:149337773-149342773 GCF_036898095.1 Palaemon carinicauda
GAGAGAGAGAGAGAGAGAGAGAGAGAGAGAGAGAGAGAGAGATTTTCATCTTACCATTAAAAAAAACTTTTCTCACAGCTATGGAAATTAAGTAATAAAATATGAAATTTAACATACATGTACAAAGTGTTTTATCAAAATATTAAGCAATTATGGTGTAACTATGGTTTAATAATAACAATAATAGTAATAATAATAACAATAATAATAAAAATAATGAATCAGAATGAGTGAAAACCTCAATCAAAGCTATTTCTGGATATCGTTTAGGTAAAAGCATGAAAAGCCGTGCAGTTGAATTGCATTCAATTAACGTGATATTTATGCAGATACACCAAGTCGTCTATATATTTCTGAAACCAATATATCCAATTCAAGCTTATACACAATTCCAATATGAAATATATGAAATTATTATTGCTGATTTTTAAGTTCCCGATGAAAAGTGTTTGTAAATGATAAGCTATGGATACTTATTTTTGTTAGATAATGTAGGTTAATATAAGTAGTATATGCGTTTGTCTATAAGTATTATTATCATATTTTGTAAAGTAAAAGAGCAGCTTAATCCAGCTTTTCTCATTACACTACTCATTAATGCAAGCAGGAAACTTGAAGCAAACTTCGGTAGAGCATGATAGATGAGCAAACAAAGGGTTGTTAACATGTTTAAACTTCAAGCTGACATCATACAATAATGACTATCGTTCTTGAAATAACTGAAGTCAAATAATACAGTTATGGATTATATGAGTATTACACTAGAATGAGAGAAGCTAATTTCATAAAACCTCCATAGAAATATGGTCTATCTATCTATCTATATACCAAGGCACTTCCCCCAATTTTGGGGGGTAGCCGACACCAACAATGAAACAAAACAAAAAGGGGACCTCTACTCTCTATGTTCCTTCAGCCTAATCAGGGACTCAACCGAGTTCAGCTGGTACTGCTAGGGTGCCACAGCCCAACCTCCCACATTTCCACCACAGATGAAGCTTCATAATGCTGACTCCCCTACTGCTGCTACCTCCGCGGTCATCTAAGGCCCCGGAGGAAGCAGCAGGGCCTACTGGAAATGCGTCACAATCGCTCGACATTCATTCCTATTTCTAGCACGCTCTCTTGCCTCTCTCACATCTATCCTCCTCTCACCCAGAGCTTTCTTCACACCATCCATCCACCCAAACCTCGGCCTTCCTCTTGTACTTCTCCCCTCAACTCTTGCATTCATCACCTTCTTTAGCAGACAACCATTTTCCATTCTCTCAACATGGCCAAACCACCTCAACACATTCATATCCACTCTAGCCGCTAACTCATTTCTTACACCCGTTCTCTCCCTCACCACTTCGTTCCTAACCCTATCTACTCGAGATACACCAGCCATACTCCTCAGACACTTCATCTCAAACACATTCAATTTCTGTCTCTCCATCACTTTCATTCCCCACGACTCCGATCCATACATCACAGTTGGTACAATCACTTTCTCATATAGAACTCTCTTTACATTCATGCCCAACCCTCTATTTTTTACTACTCCCTTAACTGCCCCCAAAACTTTGCAACCTTCATTCACTCTCTGACGTACATCTGCTTCCATTCCACCATTTGCTGCAACAACAGACCCCAAGTACTTAAACTGATCCACCTCCTCAAGTAACTCTCCATTCAACATGACATTCAACCTTGCACCACCTTCCCTTCTCGTACATCTCATAACCTTACTCTTACCCACATTAACTCTCAACTTCCTTCTCTCACACACCCTTCCAAATTCTGTCACTAGTCGGTCAAGCTTCTCTTCTGTGTCTGCTACCAGTACAGTATCATCCGCAAACAACAACTGATTTACCTCCCATTCATGGTCATTCTTGCCTACCAGTTTTAATCCTCGTCCAAGCACTCGAGCATTCACCTCTCTCACCACTCCATCAACATACAAGTTAAACAACCACGGCGACATCACACATCCCTGTCTCAGCCCCACTCTCACCGGAAACCAATCACTCACTTCATTTCCTATTCTAACACATGCTTTACTACCTTTGTATAAACTTTTCACTGCTTGCAACAACCTTCCACCAACTCCATATAACCTCATCACATCCCACATTGCTTCCCTATCAACTCTATCATATGCTTTCTCCAGATCCATAAACGCAACATACACCTCCTTACCTTTTGCTAAATATTTCTCGCATATCTGCCTAACTGTAAAAATCTAATTCATACAACCCCTACCTCTTCTAAAACCACCCTGTACTTCCAAGATTGCATTCTCTGTTTTATCCTTAATCCTATTAATCAGTACTCTACCATACACTTTTCCAACTACACTCAACAAACTAATACCTCTTGAATTACAACACTCATGCACATCTCCCTTACCCTTATATAGTGGTACAATACATGCACAAACCCAATCTACTGGTACCATTGACAACACAAAACACATATTAAACAATCTCACCAACCATTCAAGTACAGTCACACCCCCTTCCTTCAACATCTCAGCTTTCACACCGTCCATACCAGATGCTTTTCCTACTCTCGTTTCATCTAGTGCTCTCCTCACTTCCTCTATTGTTATCTCTCTCTCATTCTCATCTCCCATCACTGGCACCTCAACATCTGGAACAGCAGTTATATTTGCCTCCCTTTTATCCTCAACATTCAGCAAACTTTCAAAATATTCCGCCCACCTTTTCCTTGCCTCCTCTCCTTTTAACAACCTTCCATTTCCATCTTTTACTGTCTCTTCAATTCTTGCGCCAGCCTTCCTTACTCTCTTCACTTCTTTCCAAAACTTCTTCTTATTCTCTTCATATGACTGACCCAATCCCTGACCCCACCTCAGGTCAGCTGCCCTCTTTGCCTCACGTACCTTGCGCTTTACTTCCACCTTTTTCTCTCTATATTTTTCATACTTCTCTATACTATTACTCTGCAGCCATTCTTCAAAAGCCCTCTTTTTCTCTTCCACTTTCACCTTCACTCCTTCATTCCACCATTCACTGCCCTTCCTCATGCTGCCTCCAACAACCTTCTTGCCACATACATCACTTGCAATCCCAACAAAATTTTCTTTTACTAACTTCCATTCCTCCTCTAAATTACCAGTTTCTCTTACTCTCACCTCATCATATGCCATTTTCAACCTTTCCTGATATTTACTTTTTACCCCCGGTTTTATTAGCTCTTCAATCCTCACTACCTCCCTTTTACATCCACCTACTCTATTCCCCCACTCTTTTGCTACAACTAATTTTCCTTCCACCAAAAAATGATCAGACATACCGTTAGCCATACCCCTAAACACGTGCACGTCTTTCAATCTTCCAAACATTCTTTTAGTTACCAACACATAATCCATTAATGCCCTTTCTACTACTCTTCCATTTGCCACTCTTACCCATGTATACTTATTCTTATCTTTCTTTTTAAAGAAGCTAGCACCTATTACCATCTCTTGTTCAACACACATGTCTACCAGTCTCTCACCACTCTCATTTTCACCTGGTACGCCATACTTACCAATGACACCTTCTACCTCTCCAGCGCCCACTCTAGCATTTAAGTCACCCATAACAACTACATAATTCCTTCTACCCAGTCCTTCTACACACCTAGTTAAATCATTCCAGAACTCATTCCGATCTTCTTCACTTTTCTCACTACCTGGCCCATACGCACTGACAAACGCCCAACATTCCCTACCCAACCTAACCCTTACCCACATTAACCTAGATGATATCTCCTTCCATTCCACTACTTTACCTGTCATCCATTCACTCAGCAATAACGCCACACCCTCTCTCGCTCTTCCCCTTTCAATCCCAGACACTCTACCAGACATTTCACCAAACATCACTTGACCCTTTCCTTTCATCTTTGTCTCACACAAGGCCAATACATCCATCCTTCTACTTCTAAACATACTTCCAATCTCACATCTTTTACTCTCTATCGTACTACATCCACGCACATTTAAACACCCCAAAACTAGAGTGCGGGGAGCAGTCACTCTCCCCCCAGCTCCATCTCCTTGTCGATGTCTCGCAGGAATTTTTACAGGAGAGGGGGTTCCCAGCCCCCTCGTCCCGTCCCTTTTAGTCGCCTCTTACGACACGCAGGGATAACGTTGGCGCTATTCTAATTTTTATATATGCCCCCGCGGCCACAGAAATATGGTAAAAAAGATATATATACCTGTATATATATATATATATATATATATGTATATATATATATACATATATATATATATATATATATATATATATATATATATGTAAACATATATATATATATATATATATATATATGTATATATATATATATATATATATATGTAAACATATATGTATATATATATATATATGTGTGTATATATATATATATATATATATATATATATATATATATATATATATATATATATATATGTTTACTGTATATGTATGTATACTGTGTATATATATATATATATATATATATATATATATATATATATATATATATATATATATATATATGTGTGTGTGTGTGTGTGTGCGTGTGTGTGTGTGTGTGTGTGCGTGTGTGTGTGTGTGCTTAGCAGAATTTTATGGTTGTGCAAAAGTTTAGGCTATAACAAATTGGAAACTTTTGTTATTGTGAATGATAAACACCTTGTCTTGTTGATATTTAGAAAATATGCTGATGTCTTTACAAATAGAAATACTTCTTTACAAAAAAAATAGGTGTAATGTTCAGTACAGAAGTAAAATTGACGATCAACTGAGAAATAATTCTGAGAAAAAATAATCTTTTTAGACTTCAAGACTATGAAAGATAATTCTAAGAATAAAGTCTCTGTAGTTGTCAAGACTGATAGAGAATTCTGATAAAAAAACTCTTCAACCCTCAAGACTACTATTTAAGTTAAGAATTTATATATAACTCCAATAAACTGAATTCTGCTTACTTGTCCAAATTTCTCTGAGCACCAGATG
>NC_090731.1:149350273-149355273 GCF_036898095.1 Palaemon carinicauda
GCAAATTTTACTTAACTCATCTTAGTACAAAAACTAATATAGCTAGGAATGAACCTTTTTTTAACATAGAGCTGAATAAAGTTAATTTCCATTGATATATAATTAAAGATTCTATTTCAAAATCTTATTTACATGTATAAAAAGAGGGAGGGATATAAATAGATATTCAAGGACGTAACTTACGTCCAACATCACCGAAGGGAGTGGAACTATGTACATTCGAGCTCAAAGAGTTATGAATATATTAACAATATTAAAACCGCTAAAGTTTTCATATTTTGTTCCATGAATACACCAAGGTGATAACTGATTATCAACTGTGGTGTAATTTGAACTAGGGAAGACCAAGTATTTATAAATGGTTTTGGACTCAGGTTGAAATATACCTAAATACTTGATTGTACTGCTTTCACTTAAACTCTCTTATATGCCACTATCAATCTCCTATTACATTATATATGATGATTTAAAACATTTCATTTTTTACCTCATTGAAAGTGATGAGCCATGACTGTGGATGAGGTAATTTTATTACTATGTAAGCTACAACCCTACTTGGAAAAGCAGGATGCTATAAGCCCAAGGGTTCCAACAGGTAAAACAGCCCAATGAGTAAAGGAACTAAGGAAAACTGCTAAAATAATGTGCCTGAGTGTACCCTCAAGCAAGAGAAGGTAGTATGATTTAAAGCAACATGTTACATGTGAGTGGAAAGTCCTTATATTTATTACAAGAAAGTACCCTGTTCATTAATAAAGATAACATTAAAACATATTTGTTATTATTCACTTTTTTATAAACTTTCAATAAAAACAAAATACATTTCGTCTCTTTTAATACTCCCATTGTAAGAAATAGTAATCTATTGAATAATGCTACTATTAAAAGGAACCAATTTGGTTTAATATCATGAAATGCAATATTTTTTTGGGAAATTATGTGCATACAATCAATGTGTAGTAATAGCTCTTATGTACTGTAAGATCTACTGAGCTTAGCTTAATCTGTAATAGCTCTTAAATTCTTAATAAGATATTTGAGAGAATGAAAGAAATTCTCGTTTCTATAGAAATATCATATAATCAAAATAATTTCTCAAATTCAAAATTAAAACAGGATTTCGAACTATGCTTTCCTAAGTAATCGTTCCACATAATCATGATCACAAAACCAAACAAGGCAAGACTTCTTTCATATTGGGGCACCATAACTAATGTTTCCTTACGCATGCTGTCAAGCCTAATGTGCGTCTGGTGTTAGAGTGATGCAGACATCCAGGACTTTAAAAAAGTTAATATTTATGATGAAAAAATACCATATACTGAGAAAAAAAGAACTTTCTCTTGCCAGGCTGATCTAATACTCTAAAAAATTACTTTTCCAAGTTAAAAGTAATCAGCCAAATCGATGTAGGGATAATGCCAAGATATTTATCCCATCCACAGTTGCAATTACATTGTTAATTAATAATTACATCTATAATAGAAAATAAAAGGTAAAAGACATTGAAAATATACAGTATGTTGTGCAAGAAAATAACACGAGATAAGGCAACAGTGATGATGATCGGAAATAACGAAGAGAGAAAAAAAACCTGACAAGAGATAATGAACACGACAGATACTGATGGTCACCCAACACCAACGCAATCTGCGGTCAGGTCGGTCCACATTATTGCATGAAGTAATATATATTTTGGTGAGCTTCAGTTTCAATTGTTTCTTTTTTTTCTTTTTTTCTTTTTTTTGAAGTTACATGGAAAGAAACCTGAAAAAATTCAGAATTGCATAAAGAAAAGCTTATTGAGGAAGTCTTAAGATTTTGATGATCAATCTTTTCTAAAGAAGTGTTTTAATTCTTTCAGTCTGCCTTGTTTCAAGTATCATTCTCTTGTCTGGTCTTCAGATGCTGAATTTCCTTTTAATTTGTTGGACATGAAATTGTGGTTTATTAAATTTCTTTTTCCAGATCAAGATATTAATCTCTCGTACCGCCGTACAGTTAGTTCTTTATGCATGTTGCATTAGATCTTTCATAACTTTGACCATCCTTGACATTCAGATCATCCCAGACAGTACCATCCTGCTTGTAATACACGGTATTAAACTAATTCTAAGAGCCATGCCTTCTCCATCACAAGGCTCAATACTGCACAGTATTCTAAAAAACTGGGGGGAATTAGTTCTGACCGCCTTCAAATTCCCATGCGAGCAGTCACATGGCGGTCAGGTTTAATTTCCTCTATTGATTTTCACAAGTTTCAAAAATCCCGGGTCGATATTTAGCTAATTGGCAACTTTCACTTTCATCGCCTATGCGTGGGTGGCGAGGGAGACTTGTCTCGGGGCATTCTTGTGGCTGTTGAAGGCCGGACTGTGATTTTTCGCGATCGCCGGTTTAAGCCTAAATTAGCAAGTGTTGCCCTTAGTCTAGCAGAATGGGAACCAAACGTAGTTTTAGGGTACCCACAAACTTTTTTTGCGGATGATATATCTTTGAGACATGCTGATTCAGAATCCACTTGATGCCACCCTAGCACCCTTGAGCATTTTGCATAATATGCTAATTAAGTCGGCCATTATGAAAATTTAGTTTTTAGGGTATAACTTTTTTATTTGACCAGATACAAAGGAGATCATGATGTCTACCCCCAGGTTTAGACGGTCTCTGATTCTGATGATACCATTTTTAACATCATTACTAATTTGCATATGCATGTTATGCTAATTAGGTGACGGGAATTACCCAAATTTAGTATTTTGGCTAAAGCTTGCATATGTTGCTATTAAGAGGGTAATTTCTATGCCTTTCCCAATGTTAATGGGTCTCAGATTCTACGTTTACCATTATTATTGCCTTTTTTGCATATATTTACATTCCATATGGATTTGCATATGCATAGATTTAGTGTAAATGGTTGAAATTTCCGACTTATGGCAAAATATAACAATGATACATTTAACATTTCCCTGATTGTACTGATTAGTCCCAGACTGCTACACAGACCTCCAGGATGATGAACTATAGTCAGTTGCATAAACTGCATATATTATGCTAATCAGCAGTCATAATGTCTTTAGTTACTCAGTTTAGCAAGTCATTGTCCTCTCCACCATTTTGATAGTCCTCCCCTTCATCAGCCTCATCGATTTTCTTGTTGTATGTATTTCGACAGTTTGATTCTCCACGACATGCACAGAAAAATGTGCAGGAAAAGTGTCCACTGTTACAGCCACACCTCTGAGAACTACATGGTTCATTGGTTGAACACCCACAACGAAGCATCTCTAATACCTCAGGAGGTGCTAGGGCAACGTCTGGTGGGAGAGTCTTTGGGATCAGTGTTTTGGTGCTTTCTTCACGAGACCACCCATAGTAAGTAGGTTCAAACGATGGAGGGTCCAGCAGGGGTGCCGATTTCCATACTGCCGTTTGAACATGGGCACGCAAGACATTTTCTCTAAATGCCTCAGTTGTGGGTGGGATCGTCTTTAAGGCTGGGGCGGCCGTAATGTTCTTCTTGCCCATCTTTTTTTACCATAGTTCAATGTGAGCCTTTAACAAGTCATCCCTCTCCTTGCTGCCATAGCATGCAGAAATGAACTTTGTAGCTTCTGCCATTACTTTATCCAATGATGAGTCAAGATCCCCCAGATATTGGAAAGCTTGTCCTTGCTTCACCAGCTTCTTTATCATAGTTCCCTTTCCAATGCCCTGAAGCTTGGCAACGGTATCGCACCCAGTAAGCGCATGGGCCGCCAAAAGATTTGGCACTATTACTGCATTTTTTTTTTCACTCTGGCCTGTATGTCAACTGAGATCCACTCACAGGTTGTGGCTTCCATGATCAGGGCACAGTTCAAATTTTCCTGGCTACAAAAATGCACTAAGAGAACAAAGACGTCTGTGTCATGACATCCAGCTAGCATCTTACCAAGTTACCAATGTATTGAGCTGTGGATGATGATTTCTTGTAAAAAGTATCATGACCTTGGGAGGGAGGAATCTGTCTTACCTTTGTGGTTTCCGTATATCAAGAAATAAAGGCCTCTCTTGGGCCTTTGCTACATTCATGCATTATCTTTTTCATAAAGTAAATCATGAGTGGGACATCTTCGAAGCATGAAAAAGGAAAAAACCTCATCAACATAATCTGGTGTGACCTACTTAAATAATCTATTCTCTGTTTCAAACTAATTAGACATTATTAGCTTTTAACAGCTCCACAAAGTGATGTTATGACACTGGAATAAAAGTTATCTTTGGTTTAGAAATAACAGACCGATCACTGCAATAACATCATATTTCCTGTAAACTTAATGTAATACTGACTTTAATTAGCAAAATTATTAATATGCAAAGACAATAGAATAGAAAGGACTGATAATCAGAGTCCCTGAAATATGTGGTAGGCACCAAAATACAATTTTATTCGGTGAAGTAAGCATACTCTATTTATAATTCCAATTTGCGTTATTACCGTCACCTAATTAGCATAACATGCATATGCAAATTAGTAACCATGTTAAAAATGGTATCATCAGCTTCAGAGACCCTCTAAACCTGGGGGTAGACATCAAGATCTCCCTTGTATCTGGTCAAATAAAAAGTTATACCCTGAAAACAAAATTTTCATAATGGCCGACTTAATTAGCATATTATGCAAAATGCTCAAGGGTGCCAAGGTGGCATCAAGTGGGTTCTGAATCAGCACGTCTCAAAGTTATATAATCTGCCAAATAACTTTGTGGGTACCCTAAAACCACGTTCACCCAAAAAAGGGCTCCATTCTGCTAGACTACCTTCATTGTGAGCCTACCCACCCCCCAATAATTATGCCAGGTCTTAAAACTAAGCATGATGACATAGTGAGAGTGATAGTGTGTCACAAGGTGGGTCTTAAGACCAATGAAATATCTAAACAGACAGGAATTTTGCCGAGAACCATTAGGCGCCTCGTTGCCAAGTTCAAGTCCGGTGGGAGCCAGGACGTACCTACC
>NC_090731.1:149360273-149375273 GCF_036898095.1 Palaemon carinicauda
AAAAAAAAAAAAAAAAAAAAAAAAAATTATAGCCAAATTACCTGGCTTCCAGTAATGTGCATGCGTCTAACAGGGTTTAACAGCAAAATGATGTACATCTACCGGGAGGAAGCAAACACCATTCCCAGCCAGCAAACAGGACCATAAAGAAATAGAGATGCACAAGAAGAAAAAAAAGCAGTTACTGATAGACAAAACGGTAATGAAGAACAATAAGAGAAGAAAAAGCAACTTGAGTATGGTATGGTTAGACATGGAAACCTTCAACCTGCTGAAGGAATGCTTAAAGTTATATGGTGAGGAGGGTAATATTATCAACTAATTCAAGAATGCAATGGAAAACTGGAAAGCTGTACTTAAATGCGCAAGAAAACGGCTTGTACATGTCAACATTATGAAAGGAATCTTCATATAGGGCTCACTATTCCATTCAAAATGGGGGGATCGGACATGACCAAATCACCGGGGGGAGAGGGGGTCGGTGTAAGAAGTCCCTCGCCAACGGAAGCTGACACAATTCTGAGCTAATTAAGATCTGTTTTTCATGTTTTTGAAAACTCTTTTTAAACTTATTACATATCATAAGGTGAAAATTAAGTATTCAATACCGGCATTCCGATAAATATAAAACATTTCAACAGTAATCTCTACAATTACTTTGAGTAGAAGACTGTAAATTCGCTTTAAACCTCATTAGGTTATTTTCTGATCGCCTGCATTCTTCCGTTCAACTATCAACCTACAACAATTCTCGACTCGTCGAATTATAATTAGTCTCTCCACTTTTTCTAGCTTGATTCCTATCAGAAACAATCTCTACATCTCCAGCTCATATGGATAATTCTTACGACGTAAAGAGAGAGAGAGAGAGAGAGAGAGAGAGAGAGAGAGAGAGAGAGAGAGAGAGAGAGAGAGAGAGTGCCAGTTATCACGTACAGTACTGAAACAGTAGAGTGGAAGAAGTCAGAGCTACGCAATATAGATCGAAATAATAGAAAGGTAAGGAACACAAACCAAGCACTGCACCCAAGAGCAAACATTGACAGGCTTTATATACCACACAGAGAAGGAGGAAAAGGACTCAACATCGAAAGTAGATGGCTGTGACAGTACATGAAGACCAGTGAAGATGAATGACTAAAGTAAAAAAAGTAAAATAATGGCAAAGAAAGCCAATATACAGAAAATCTCTGCGACAAACTGAAAACTTGGCTTGCAAGGAAACATGGCAAACGCTACAGAAGAGAAAACTGAAGGGATGGTGATGGTTGCACAAGATCAAGCTTTAAGATCAAGATATGTTGAAAGAGCAACAGACGAAACTAACATCTCGTCAAAGTACAGCTATGTATGCCAAAGCAAAAACCATAGACCACATCACCAGTGAATATTCAGTACTTGCTCAGAATCAATATAAGAAACGACACGATACAGTGGCTAAAGGCCACCATTTCTGCAGAAAATACCAAATACAATGCAGCATAAATAGTACGAACATCAACCTCAACCTGTGGTAGAAAATTATCATACTAAGCTACTCTGGGACTACAGCATAAAGACTGCCAGTGTGATACAAGCACATCAACCACACGTCCCTCTGGAAGACAAGACAGCGAGGAAACTATCACTCAGATGTCGCAGTACAGTGGAACTCAAGAGTTGAAGTTAGGGGATGATAGAACATATAAAATTTTCATGACTTACGAATTGAATTGAGAAGGCTATGGGGTATCCAATAAACACAAGAGCACTTGGACCATACATAAAACATCGCATGTAATAATGAAAGTAATGGATTTCTAAGAAAGATGGATGCAAACCAGAACCCCACACTATAAACCACAAGCCTCTGCAGACTGTTATTATTATTATTATTATTATTATTATTATTATTATTATTATTATTATTATTATTATTATTATTATTATTATTATTAACAGTAATAATAATAATAATAATAATAATAATAATAATAATAATAACAACTGTGATTAATAAATAACAAATTAAAACTATAATCTTATAAATGTATAATGCCAACATCAGTAATAACTGCATAACAATTATAACACATAAGCAAACTTTTCTTATAACAAATCATCATTTAACAAGATAATGATGCTATTAATTTGTAAGAAATTTATCCTTATGTAACAGGTTCATAAGATTAAGCTACGATTAGACGTTATTTACTAGTTCATGAATACTAGTATAAAATTACGAATAGTCAAATATCCTTTAGAAAAGTCAGGGAATCATCCGTATCCGGCCCCTTTAAAACCATTATATGAAGATCCCTCTGCTGGGGAGAAGTGTGCCTACTGCTGAGGTATTGTTGCCACTAATGTAAATTTGGACTCGTAATTTTATCCGGATATTTCTTGAGAGGAATCTCTTACTCATTTCCCAGTGTGTGCACAGTTCTACATACAATTATCTCGTGGTCCTTTTTGTTGATCCGTGACGCAACTTTATTTTTCTTAATCATGTGATAGCTTACTTAGAGAGAGAGAGAGAGAGAGAGAGAGAGAGAGAGAGAGAGAGAGAGAGAGAGAGAGAGAGAGAGAGAGAGAGAGAGAGAAAAAAATTACTTGCTTTTAAATTTGCCTGGTGAGATAATTTTTTTTAATGATTATATGAGTATACCTCAGTTATATCCCTTTTATTTATCAAATTATTTATAATACAATTATTGTCATTATCTCGGATGGAGGCCCTCTTTCAAACACAAAGAGTTAAATATGATTGCTGCCTTAACGGCATTCAGCTTGTAAGGTTATATTTCATTCAGCAGTACTGCATTCCACCAGTATCTGTGCATGTCTCATTGTTAGAAAGGAAACAGACATCAGGTGGTCTAAACTTATTCTTTTCCTGTAACAGACGGTCCATCAATAATAATATGATTCGTTATCTAAGGGAAGTTCGGGTGGCAGTTCTAAGTTCAGTGATCGAGTATCGTTGTAGTATAGTATACCTGGTGTTGGCACAACGTTTCAAGTAAACTTGTCCCGTGCTTATTTTCAAGCTTGTAGTTGACTGATGTGAGAGTGCTGTCTGTCCGATATTTATGCAAAAGTTCCTGCAGGACGTCTTTGGCTGGGGAATTCTTATTGGTCGGCTGGACAGCTTAAGCGGAGAAGGTATATGTTTAGAGATTGCTAATTGGTTGATGTGCTCTCTGGACTGAGCCCAAGACCAGGTAAGCTGCTTGGAGGTGATATCAGCCAGGGTGAATAGAGATGCTCTATGATGAGCTGGGGAGCTTGCCGGAGCAGCATACATTCATGCAGGCTACTTCTCTGCTCAACCCTATTTGTTGAACCATTATCGTAGTTGTTGCTGTTCGTAATTGCAGCCCACCGTCGGTTAGTCGACAGGAGAAACATCTCTTAGGTCGTGTTGAGTATAGGCTTCTCCAGTTGGGGTATCCTGAGGCTGCCAATGACCATCTTAATTGTGGGTTTGCTGAAAGGTGCATTGATGACTCCCTCTTGTGAATAGATAGCCACATAGAAGGCCACATGGTTAACATACTGACTTAGCTGCCGGGGCATTTTCAGACGGGATATAAGTATTGATATATGATATTAGTTTTCTTTAGGCTGTCCTGTACTGCAAGGGCAGGGTCGTTCTTTTTTATAGGGCCCTTGGTTTGGCGTCTGATAATAAATGATGAAGTTGAGGGTCGTGTGTTCTTCGACAGTTGAGATGCTTGTCCCAATATTCCAATGGGCCTTTTTGATTTCTTAGTAATTCTTGTGCATCAGTCTTTTTCAATATAGATTGATGCTTGTTGTCTACGCTGGGTCATGTAAGACGTCATTGTACCAGTTGTTAAGAACTTCTCTGACTTTCCTGTTGACCTGCATTTTGGTGTACCCATTGTTAAAGATGACCTGGCTAACCCTCTCCAACTCCTCTTAGATGACCCTCCAGGAGGAACTCTACGAAATAGTTCTAAAACTGAAGACTTTAATTTTTGCAGCTTTGTAGCTGGCTGGACATTCTCTATTGCCGTTAAGACAAAGTGCAAAGATTATGAGTTTAGTATATAATGACGTGCTGAAGCCATAGTCGGTGGTCTCCACCAGGATGTCATGGCAAGGGAGGCAACTGATGTAGTTACACCAACATGAAATGTAGGCAGCTACACTGCTCAAAGTTGTGGCGGATTTTCACAATTTCCTGAGGGGACGAGTCCTATACGAAGGTGTCGTCGGTGTACTTGACATGGATCTCTGCTTTCTTTAGTCGAGAGAAGACACGTTCCTTCACAATGCCTATACTGAAATCGGCTAAGAGGACTCTCAAGAGGGAACTCATGACGATTCTGTTTTTCTGGAGGAAGGTGTGTCCTCTATAAGTAGTTACAGGGGACTTATTTACGGATTTTTGTGAGAGCGTGCAAAAAGATGCCATCAGGCTCACTTTCTATAAACCCTCAATCAAGAAAGTATATGTAACCTCGTGAACAACACGAAGGTTACTGGCAGTGCCCCTGATAGTAGGGGCTTCGGGATAACTTAAACCCTCGTTATCTAGTCTTCACTCGACAGTGCGCTGTAACACCTGCAAGTGAGAACAGTACCAACTACGACAATGATTCGATAAACAAGGATGAGCTTTTCGTCCTCGTTTGCGTACGGGTCATTTAGGACACACAAACAAACTTACACATACACACGCATATATATATATATATATATATATATATATATATATATATATATATATATATATATATATATATATATATATTAAAATTAACAGGAACACGTTACATTCAGGTGACTAATAATATTGAAAATGAACATACCATGTGATTCATTATCAGTTTTTTTATTTTTTATTTGCACCATATGAGCAAGAGGACTTGCCCAGGGATATACATTTAACGATACATAAACTTAAATATAGGTATGGAAAAAAATAAAAACATTTATAGAAAAAAATAGAAAAATACTAATATCAGTGTGGGAGGATCTCATGCCTCATTAACTGTCATTTGAGAACTTTAGTCTCCCTAATGGGAGGACACATCCTGCCACACAACCAGTAACTTTTTTTTTACTCCTTTGATCAAATCAGGAAAATGTTTTTAAGTTTATTTGTAATACTATTGTTGTAAATTAACAAATGCCTTTTATTTCTTTCCTTTTTATATATTTACGCAAATGCATTAAATATAAATAAGTACACACACACACACACACACACACATATATATATATATATATATATATATATATATATATATATATATATATACATATATATATCATTTCCTACGCTCTAGATATTGAAGACTGGGGTAATCTATCTATATATCTATCTATCTATATATATATATATATATATATATATTTATATATATATATATACTGTATATATATATAAATTTATATATATGTATATATATATAATACATATATGTATACAGTATACATATATATATATATATATATTATACATACATATATACAGTATACATACATACATATATATATATATATATATATATATATATATATATATATATATATATATATATGTGTGTGTGTGTGTGTGTGTGTGTGTGTGTACATACATTCGTAAAGAAGACGAGTACAGATTTGAGGGTAACTCACCATTAATGTTCCTAGGTTGTGCTAAAAATGGTTTCTTTTATGGTAAAATTGTATTCCTTATAGGCCAAAGCATAAACTCTCTGAGTAACAGCTCTTAGCTTAGCATAGTTATTCCAAGTCAAATCTGAAATATTACCTTTAGAAAGCTGATAAGCCTCCCTTTTCTCTAAATAAGAGCATCTGCAATCATGACTGACCCAGGGTTTGTCCTTCCTTTTCGATTTAACACAATTATTCGTTACTTTTCATGTAGTTGATCTATTTAATTCTCCGACTGAGACATTTTTTCCCACTGTTGTTCTTGGGCTTATAGCATCCTCCTTTCTCAACTAGGATTATAGCTTAGCTCATAATAATAATAATAATGATAATAATAATAATAATAATAATAATAATAATAATACAAAGATAAGTCAAATATATCCAATGTACAGTATAGAAAAACACTAAAGCTGTTTTTAGATATGCATATTTATACAAGTAAAGAATCTAAGAGTTAAACATTATTCACTTAAAGAAACCAGTAAATATGTCAATACCATTCTCAAACAAATCGTAATGATTGTAAGCATAGGCGACCTACTGTAATACAAGGGGTGCAACTTCTAATGCCCTTAAAGAAGATGAACTCAAGTAAATATATGGCAGAAAACGATCTCTGTTAAGGCCAAATTCATATGTCTTGATTAAAGAAGTTTTTGTGTTAAGGCTTAGAAACATAATTAAAAGTAGTTTGTTTATGATGACGTAAATCATCTGATGTTTATGTTGGACATCCTGAAATCCCCTTCGGCACGGACTCCACTCTCAACAGTAACACCAAATCGGAGACCAGGAATTTCCTTTGAACTTTTAAATAAACCTCACAAATAATTCAGGATTAATGTTTTTTTATATTTAAAACAAAAACATTATCTTCATAATGGCTACATATTTTTTTTCTATTGATTTTTTAATCATTATGTTGAATGAATATACAATAGCTTTTTCATTGAATATCCTCGTACTTTCTTCAATTCTTTTACCTAACAACAGTTGTTCGTATTACGTAGTTTTTGAGAAAATTATAACAGTATTTTCATAATCATAAAAACTGTAGTTCATATTCTAAATGAGACGAGAGTCTCATAATATACTCAAATTCAAAAGGGGGTTGGTACGTTAAAAAAAAAAAAGAAGGCTACTTGCGCACCAGAATAGCCAACTTTAAGAAAGTCAAGACGTGTCACGAAAGATAATTTAGCAATTCTTACAATAATTACCAAAATTGAAAATAAAATTAGTCTAACTAAAGTATATTTATACTTTAAACCTCCTTCGAATAATGTCAACATCTTGCAAAATCAAAACTATGTTTACAATGTTGTTGGCAGCTCTTGTTCGCTTCGTCACAAATTTCATCCTTCGTGACTCAACATTCCATTTTCAATATACTACTATGTTATATAAAATCGGCGTACAACTCGATGAAAGAAATACAGCATTCGTAGTTGATTCATAATAAGTATTCCTAAAAGAATCCATTAAGATTTTTTGTCGTCTGCCGATAGTTCTTTTAATTTAAAGGATTTATGAATAATTGCACAGTCTTCATACATGCATGTATTATCTATTATTTGTTATATAAAATTGACATGGATTAACTAGTATTTAAGAAATATATTTTGCAAATATAAAAAGTTAAAAGAATCTAATGTTTACGCCCACGTCCATTACGGAATAGGCGCTGCAAACCTTTCGGTTTTGAAAGAAGATGAATCATATTATATAATTTAGTCATAATCATTTCGGGAAGATGATCTGATAATACACGTAATATACATATATTTATTCATTGATATATGATCATTTCATTATTTACGGCTTCGTTATAAAGTATTCTTTCAAGTCAATTTGTTGGTAATTCTGGGTCCTCCTCCTATACCAATCCAACTTTACCAGAACTATAGTCGAGATTTTCCATTTAATATTTCCTATTCCTGTCAAGATACTTCATATTGTAGCCTTCTAATTTGAAATACTCTCCTTATTTAGTTATATACATTATTATATATATGTATAAGATTTTTGAATAATTTCTAAAGAATAAATAGAATAATTTTGTTGTTGATAGACTGAATCTTTTATGTTATTAAAGGTACCAATAAGTGGCCGTAGTGAGGTCTTTCTGAGAGTAAAATACTGGAAATATCTAGTTTCGAGGAACATTTGGGGCGTTTCTTCTTGATCAACTTAGCCAATAAGAACAAACCATGATTGACATAGCCAATAGGAACACACCATTCGTGTAAACTGTTAGAAAATAGTTGTTTCCTCCTTCAATTACCGAAAAGAGCTAAAGGACCATTCAGCAAATAGCATAACAAAACCTTACAATTACCGTAAATTGAATTACTGTGTAAACGCTCAAAACATAAAATAATTTATGTATCCCGCATTTCAATTATTCAAAATTATAGAAGCTCAGGAGCACGGGATGCACATAATTCAACTCTTTTATCGTAACCGAACGCTCTAAAGGAAAGTTTACAGAAATGTATGTATCATAAAATATTGATTGATAAAGGATCTTTTTTAAACAGTTTTATTAAAAGAAACGAAACCAGAGCTTTATTTTAACTTGTAAGCATAATCATAACCCCACAATAATAATGAAATTCATATTTATTTTGATAATTAGTAAGAAATATGTTCTATAAGTTCTCATATTTTAATCCGGTTATCCCGTGTTGTTTAATCCTACAATATCAAAATTTGGGCCAAAGACGTGTCACTTTCAAACGATATAATAATTATATTAAAGGAAGGCTTTATATATATATATATATATATATATATATATATATATATATATATATATATATATATATATAATAGTATGACCTCTATCGAATAATTGAATAAATTCGAATATTACTATGTCTTATTTGAGAAGTACGGATCGCGTCCATTATAAGGGAAATTACATTTTCCCCGAATAATAGTGTAGATAGTAGAGACTCATGATCTACATACGTAGTGTGTGATAACTATAGAGGAAAATGTCATTCTCACTTCAATAAACGTGTGAAGTGATACAGCGAAGGGATGAAGGTCGATGTAAAAGTGATATTGGATATATTATGGGTGTAGCCTACATGAGTCAAAGGTGAGCGATATATATAGAAAAATGAAGAAATTCTGAAAAGTAAGAAAGCCTATGGGTTTCCTGTGATTAATTACTTCTACGTTGCTTTACGTTATGTAAAAGATGGGCTCTTGGGTTGGCAGCCCGTATATTCTTTGATTGATACCCGATGGGATGTGAGTGATGTTTTAGTGAAAATGGAAAGACATTCACGTATTTATGAAAACAGAAAAGGAAGAAAAGGTACTACTCTAAAAAAACACCAATTTTTTTTTTTTTTTTTTTAATAATATTCCATAGGAACAAAGTAACGCCTGGAACGTTTTCTGCATTTAATTTTTCCCACCGTCATCTCGTCATTAAGGGGTCGGTTGCCGGATACGCATTTTCTTCCACCAAACCCCTTCTCTCCATATCGTCCCTCATTTTATCTCGCCATTTAATTCTCTACCTTCCTGGCGAAATCATTACACCAACAGGTTCCTCCCAAGGCCTTCTAACCCTCCCCACAATCCATCCTCAACGCCTGCCCACACCATCTCAGTCGTGACACTCTTATCTTATCACCTCTGCCATCTTTACTACGCCTCTCAAACCTCTTTTTGTTTTAGAGCCCACGTTTCAATCAATACATTAAAGTTGGTCTTATTACTGCTATAGATCTTCACTTATGATTGGCATTTTCTTATTGCATACCACTCCCGCTACATCTCTCCACTTCCTTGGGCTGCTTTTATCATAGTCTCCACTCCAGGCTCACTTCCTCCTTCCTGACCTCTAGTAGATCGCAAGTATCTAAATTGTTCCACCGGTTTTCTAACCAAGCTCTACTTTCATGCATGACCATCCAGTCCCTACCTTCCTTACTGCTCTCACCACGGCTCCAATCTTATCCAGTAATGGTTGGCTGAAACGTTTTCTCACCCATAAGGACATTACAAACGTTCAGCTTACGGATGATGCTCACTCGCAAGTTGATCTGGCTGCACAGAATTCCCCAACTTTGTTAAAGGGAATACTCGATGAGAATGGATATGACAGTGACTGCATTCGTAAAATGGATGAGTGTGGTCTACAATGCATCACAATTCCATATTATTTCTCTATCATGTTTTCAGTAATTATCATTTTATGTTGTCTTATTTACATAAATAAAGAAAAGTTTCACCACTCAAGTCAGCGTTAGCTATCTACTTAACTCTATTTTTCGCGTATGTTATTCGAACTGAATGAATTCGAATAATGCGGGTGTTTTCATCCACCAATATCTCGTATGATTCCGGGACCTAGTGCGCACGTACACAAAAACATTATGTATATATATATATATATATATATATATATATATACCTATATATATATATATATATATATATATATATATATATATATATATATATATACATATATATATACACACATATATATATAAATATATATATATATATATATATATATATATATATATATGTGTGTGTGTATATATATATATATATATATATATATATATATATATATATATATATATATATATATATATATAAATATATATATATATATATATATATATATATATAGACGCGTATGTGTGTGTGTATGTATGTGGCTGTGTGTGAAATTGTGCATAAAGGATAAACAAATATCTAAAATGGTAAATAACCAATTATTTACCACAAAAGAAATCAGCCACTGGAAAAAAAAACAATAAAAACTCCCCTCCTTCATCAATATAATATAATAAAACAAGTCAAAACACCATTCTCTGAATCCAAATTGGGACGTGATAGCTCACTAGTAAAACAATAGAAAATAAAAAGCGAACAAGGAAATTGTCAATTAAAATGCTCACTGTGATGCTTACTCTACCCTACTCTTGACAAAATTAAATAATCGTTGTCCACCATGTCGAACCACAGTGTATATAAAAGGGATCGTCATATATGCCAAATGTAAAAGTTTCGGTTAGAAGTAGAGTATTATACTGTATTACTACCGGAATTTAATGGACAATTAATTAATTTTCATACACATAATTTTCAAGTTTAGTACACACCATTTTAATTGAATTCCAGAGGCCTTATTTTGCATAAAATTTTTCATGATACCAGGAAAGTTAATTATTGCTCTTATTAGTATTATCAGAATTAGTTTCATGTGGTTGATGGTTACTAGTTTTGTCCATATTATTATTATTATTATTATTATTATTATTATTATTATTATTATTATAAAGAGTCAACGAATACGCAATAAATCTTTAGAAGGAAAACATCGATAAAATCATAAATCTTGAAGCTGCAATTTAACATGAAACTTTTATATGAGACGAATATTTCGCTCTTGATTTTTTTTTTTTTTTTTAAGTATGGACGACACATGCATTATTTCAAATAAAACATAATATATGAACATATATGTTTCAGCTAAAACCTATATACTTTAAATTCTAGTATTTAAATGAAATGCCCAAGAACTTGCTTTGCAGTAAGATTGAACATAATTCGTGCATATTGCAGGGATACTTGTGTTGAGAGAAGGAGAATGAATAATTCAATTAGCGAAGATCTCGTCTTGCAGGTAGAGAAAGTTTTGATTTAATTCAAAGGTAAAATAATATACGTTCCGCATTGCAATCATATTAATAAAATGCTCACTTATTTTGGTAAAAAGAATATAAGAAAAACATACTGTATATCTTTTATGATAATAGCGCATATTATCCATATTGTATATTGAAATGTTATAATACATACTGCATTATAAATTACATAAATTAGTTGAGAAAATGTCTGTATTAAATATGTATAATTAGCTATCAACAAATAGAAAAAGAAAAA
Source organism: Palaemon carinicauda (assembly GCF_036898095.1). Lineage (NCBI taxonomy): Eukaryota > Metazoa > Arthropoda > Malacostraca > Decapoda > Palaemonidae > Palaemon > Palaemon carinicauda. The sequence continues at coordinate 149,371,869 of NC_090731.1, forward strand.
CACCGTTGAAAATTATTTGATTTTTATTAGTAAAAATTTCATTTCCTCACTCGGCTATTTTTCCTGTTGGGGCCCTAGGCTTGTAGCATCCTGCTTTCCCAACTTAATAAAAATAATAATAATAATAATAATAATAATAATAATAATAATAATACTATGACATAATGGGAAGATAGAGGTAAAACCTTTATTTTCATCTATGGTCTGATCAGACTCTAACAAATGGTACTAAAATTGGCATTTAGAAGTAAGCTGGATAAATCAATGCCTTTTAAAGAAATGGTCTCTGGCATAAATAGTTATTTTCCTCAAGATATTTTTGATTGATGTAATACCTATGAACAATGTAACCCACCCCACCCCACCCAAAAAAAGAAAAATAACGTAAATATTGGAATACGATTATTTTCTTTTTATTTCCATGAAATAGCTTGGATTGTATTTATGAAGAGGTCTATCTCGAGTACTTGATATTTTCACACAGTCATGGGGTACCAAATTTGTCCTTTGTATGAAGAGTTCATAGATAGTTATTCTACTCTGGTATACTGGGAGAATTAATTAAAACTTTCAAATTCAGTGCATCTAGAGTCGGGACGCAGTACCCTATGTTCTAAGCATCGAATATCCCAATTCTATCGAGATGTTTAATTACAACGAATTCTTGAAGTCCTTCTATTGCAAACCCGTGGTGTAATTCTCCGGGAATGCTTGCCGATTTTAATATTGATATTTTCAACATGGTCTGTAATATAGGTTCTTCTTCATCATCTCCACCTACGCCTATTGACGCAAAGGACGTTAGTTAGATTTCGCCAGTCGTCTCCATCTTGAAGTTTAATGTTGATATTTTCAACATGATCTGTAATAACGGTTAATCTTGACACATTGAATTGTAGAAGTAAACAATAATTTGAATGTCCTTTTAATTTGATTTACTAATGAAAATTTGCTCATGAAATAATGACAAATATTTAATGATATCATTTCAGAATTAATTCCTCAAAGAAAAAGCATTATAAATTTCACGGATAGATTCATTTTCCAAATTTTGCGCCACGGTCAGTTTAGCCAATTCATTGTGCATGAAATCACATTGAAATGTTTTCGGATCAGCTCAGTCTAACAGAATATCGTCAGGTTTAAAACAGAACTTCGCTGAGCGCTCAGCTAATTATGGTAATCAATTAAGAGGATGATTACACATCGCAGGGTCATTAGAATACGACGGTTTATCTCTGTATCATAAAGAGAATCAATAATGTTCAATAATCAAACAATGTGTTCCGATTAATGATGATGATGCTTTTTTCTTTAGGTCTTCATGAACCTTATATCTTGATTGACATAATTTTAATTTAATTTTCAAATCATCAACATGGGAAATTTGAGTAAAACTTAAGTTTATCAATATGATTACAATATTCTTATTAATTCATATGAATACTGAACAGGAATCGAGAGTAACGAAAAGTTATCAATAACAACAAAGTATGGTTTTATGTATAAAATAGTACATTTCAAACATTAAAGATATCTGAGAAAATATGATTGCTATCGAAATTGTTCCAAAAATATTATTGATTGATAATCAAAATTATTCTTATAGAATATATATACATTTAATTGTAATATATGTGAAAAAAATATAGATCGAGTTGAGAGATTTATCAAAATAAAAAAGGTACAGATAAATAAAGGAAACCTAAACAATAGATTATAGATATTTCTGCCACCTTGATTCAATGTGATATAAAGCAGATAAATATAATTGGATTTGTTTGCGACAACAGCATTGTCAGCAACACTGTTTCATATTTTTATAGTGAATGGAAACTGTGACATTAATTCATGAATTATGTTGACATCCTGATATACTGAGAAAGGATTTCTCGCCTATGTTAATTATGATCAGCATCGCTTGTGAAATGTAGCGCATAATTTTGGTAAATTTTGCCTGAGAGAATAACGTTCCAGTATACTGCTGGATTCCAGACTGGGAACAAAAATGTCAGTTATAATACAAAGCAAGAGATAAAAAAGCAGTGATATTGATCCTTATCTCAATTTATAATAAGGGAAGCTGGAGGATTTTAAATATTTAGGATCTTCGTCTTTCCCATCGTGGTCCCTACATTAAAGGGTCGGTTGCCTGATGCGCCATCTTCAATGGTTTCTATGAAATTCCATCAAACATCATCTCTCAAAAGCATCCTTCACCTTATCTCGCCATCTATTTCTCTGCCTCCATCTCAATCTTCCCTCTTAACAAGCTCCTCCCAAGCCTCCTCCCTCTCTCTCCACCATCCATACTATACGAGTGCATACACCACATCAGTTATTACACTCTTGTCACCTCTGCAATCTTTACTAAACCTGCCATTCTTCTTATTTTGTCATTTTCCAATCTTTCAAACGGCGATATTCAGGAGGATTAAATATAAATACATTCATAGAGTGATCACACAAATCACAGAACTTTTATAAACTATCTGTGATATTTGTCAAGTTTATAAGCTGGTTGATATTACACGTCGCTTGCTATGGGGAGGCGTTTATTTACGACATAAACCTGAAAAGCTTCTTCAGAGATAATAAATAAAATCAAGAATTATTATAAATATTAGTAACTAGATGTGTTGAAATGTTTTCTCATTGTCCATCAGTTTTTATTTTCTGTAATGCTCTTTTCCCCTGTTTTTTTTTTTTTTTTTTTTTTTTTTTTTTTTAAGTATTTGCTACTTCCTATTTGTATTAAATCTCAAAACATATTGTTAATGCAATGAGTAACAGAAAATATCTACTGCAATTTCCTCTGGATTTATATGAAGGACACCTCATCCATACATAAGGGTAGTGATAGAGCTTTGTAAATGAGTTCATATAGACACACACACACATATATATATATATATATATATATATATATATATATATATATATATACATTCATATATATTTGTATATATATAATATAGAGTATATATATACATATATATATATATATATATATATATATATATATATATATATATATATATATATATATATATATATATATATATATATATATATATATATATATATATATATATATACACATCCATACGCACACACACACACACACACACATATATATATATATATATATATATATATATATATATATATGTGTGTGTGTGTGTGTGTATATATATATACAACAACATCAACAACAACAACAAATGCAAAAATTTCTAGTCCATTTCAGAAGAAAGGCCTCAAACATGTCAATAAACATGTCTGTGGTTTGTCCATTTTCATCAACAAGCTGTACACAGCGGATTGGTGATGGTGGTGACTTAGTCTGATCGATCACAGTAAACCTACCAAGTATAGTTGGCCCTGATTAGTATAGGCATAGAT
>NC_090731.1:149387773-149390273 GCF_036898095.1 Palaemon carinicauda
CTCACATTATCGTTCGGAAACGGTAAATTCAATAGGAAGTTTCTCGTTGCTGACGTCACAATGCCAATCCTCGGTGCGGATTTCCTCTCTCATTTCCACCTTCTGGTCGATGTCGCCCACCGACGATTGGTCAACGCAGACTCGTACTTGTCGACACCTCTTCAACCCGCCCCCTCTAACCTCGCTCTCCACATCAGCGCACCCACGGATGCCTACGCCCACCTCCTCACGTTGTACCCGGAAGTTTTCCATCCAGAACTTCGCCAAACGCCCACGGTTCCTGCCAAGCACGGTATTTATCACCATATCAAGACGACGGGACCCCCAGTCTTCGCAAAATTCAGACGTCTGGCACCGGAACGATTGGCAGCCGCCAAACAGACGTTTGCCGAAATGGAGAAAATGGGCCTTTGCCAAAAGGCCTCCAGCCCATGGTCGTCACCCTTACACATCGTTCTGAAGAAAGACGGCTCCTTCCATCCGTGCGGGGATTACAGGCGCCTGAACATGCAAACAGAACCGGATCACTACCCCCTCCCAAACATTGCCGATGTAACCTCCTACCTGCCCAAAGCGAAGGTTTTCTCTACGCTCGACCTCCTGAAGGGGTATTATCAGGTGCCTATGAACCCAGAAGACATCCCCAAGACCGCCATCACCACTCCGTTTGGCACATACACCTTCAATTACTCCTGTTTTGGCCTTCGTAATGCTGGGGCAACGTTTCAACGTCTCATGGATGGCATCTCAGGGGACCTCCCTTTCTGTGTATGTTATGTGGACGACATACTTGTGTTCTCCTCCTCAAAAGAGGAACACCTCCGTCACCTGCGCATCGTGCTCGACCGCCTGCAACAAAACGGCCTTGTAGTCCGGTACGACAAGTGTACCTTTGGCGCCAACGAAGTGTCGTTCTTAGGGCACCGTATAACTCCTGAAGGAGTCCATCCCCTCCCTGAGAAGGTAGCAGCCGTTCAGAATTTCCCCGCGCCCTCGACCGTCAAAGCTCTGCAGGAATTCTTGGGCATGATCAACTATTATCACCGTTTTCTGCCAGCCATTGCCGCCACTCTTGCTCCCCTCTACGCCTCCCTCAAGGGCAAGCCAAAGGACCTGAAGTGGGGTCCCCTTCAAGAAGCAGCCTTCTGCAATGCAAAGAAGGCCCTATCAACTGCTGCGGCTCTCACTTTTCCTATCCCACACGCCCCTCTCCTTCTCTCCACTGATGCCAGCGACGTCGCTATTGGTGCAGTACTCAAGCAGGTGGTCAAAGGCTCGCCCCGCCCATTGGCCTTCTTCAGCAGAAAACTGTCCAAGGCAGAATCGGGTTATTCTACCTTCGATCGAGAATTGCTGGCGGTGCACTTGGCTGTCCGTCACTTTTGCCATTTCTTAGAAGGTACGCCCTTCGTCATTCCTACAGACCACATGCCTCTGGTGCACGCCTTCACTCGACAGTCTGACGCCTGGTCCGCCCGTCAACGCCGAAATCTCTCCGCCGTGGCTGAATACAATTGCACCCTCCAATACGTCCCTGGGAAAATGTATCCCGTTGCCGATGCCCTGTCAAGAAACACGTTGGCTGCCGTTCAACTGGGATTGGATTACAACGCCCTGACTGAAGCCCAACGACAGGAGCCAGAGTATCAAGCTTGTAGGACATCCTGCACGTCCCTCCGTTGGGAAGATTTTTCCCCTCGAAGACTCCAACACCACCCTCCTCTGTGACGTCAGTACTGGTAGACCGCGACCTTGGATTCCTGCTCCCATGCGCCGACAGGTGTTTGATTTCATCCACGGCCTTTCACATCCCTCGTGCCGTTCTACTGCACAGCTGCTGAAGGCAAAGTTCATTTGACACTGCATTTCTAAGGATGCTAAGGATTGGGTCCGCGCCTGTACTTCTTGCCAAACTTCCAAAGTACATTGACACACGGATTCCAGAGTGGGCACCTTTCCTCATCCTCAGCGTCGTTTCGCACACATTCACGTCGACGTTTTAGGCCCCCTAGCCACATCACAAGGACATCGTTACCTGTTTACCGTCATCGACCGCTCCACTCGTTGGCCTGAAGCCATTCCCATGGAAACTGCAACGTCCGCCTCATGTACATCTGCCTTACTCTCTGGATGGATTTCAAGATTTGGTATCCCTGAGCATATTACTTCTGACAGGGGAACCACTTTCACCTCTCAATTGTGGACATCATTAGCGAATCTCCTGGGCATCACCCTACATCAGACAACGGCCTACAACCCCGCTGCCAATGGAATGGTTGAACGTTTTCATTGCACCCTCAAAGCAGCTTTGATGTCCCGCTGCAAGGATTGCAACTGGTTTACTCAGCTTCCCTGGGTCCTCCTGGGACTAAGGACCACTCCTAAAGACGCTCTCGACGTCTCGGCAGCTGAAATGGTGTATGGCGACCCGTTGGTCGTCCCTGCCGAATTTTTTCCTTCTACAACCTCCTCCGACGATCTCCAGCGCAAACGTCACGTC
>NC_090731.1:149407773-149412773 GCF_036898095.1 Palaemon carinicauda
ACGCTGGTCAGCGAGGCACGTTCTAAGACTTCAATGTTGGTGGTGTGGCTCTCCCAGGGGATTTTCAAGATCTGTCTCAGTTTCATTTGTTGGAAGCGTTCTAGGATTTTAATATCATTTTTATATAGCGTCCATGTTTCACATGCATACAGGAGCGTAGAGAGGACTACTGCCCTGAACACCATTATTTTGGTGGTCATTGTCAGTGCGTGGTTGTTAAATACGCGGCAGTTGAGTCGGCCAAAGGCGGAGTGGGCTGCCCTGATCCTGTTCTCCACGTCCTTTTTGCTTGTGGGAGCTGATGTTAGGATGCTCCCTAGGTAGGAGAACTGGTCCACCTGTTCTAATGGTTGGTCATTCACTGTGGTATTGAAGTTGGGGAGCATCAGTCCTGGTGGATGTTGGACGAGGGTCTTGGTTTTATCTGAGTTGACTTGCATCCCAAAACGTTCGTAGGCAGAGTTGTATGCATCAGCTAACGACTGCAGGTCCTCTGCCGTCTGACCTGGGGTGGCATTGTCGTCAGCATACTGCAGTTCTCGCACAGCACATAAGGTGGTCTTGGTTCTGGCGCGGAGTCTAGCGAGGTTGAAAGCGCCTCCATCCATGCGGAAACGTAGGTCGACTGAGGGTGTGTCTGGGGGAATCTCGTTGAGCATTGCTGCGGTGTATAGCGAGAAACACGTCGGGGCCAGAACACAGCCCTGCTTCAGGCCGCCGTTGATGGGGAATGGGTCTGAAAGAGAGTTCTGGTGGCAGACTCTCCCAACCATTCCGTCATGGAGGGCACGCACCAGCTTGACAAAATTGGGTGGGCAGCCATATCTTTTGAGGACAGCCCACATGGCAGGTCGAGGTACTTTGTCGAAGGCCTTTTTCAGATCCCAGAAGATGAACATTATGGGCTGTTGTTGTTCGAGGCTCTTCTCTTGTAGTTGTCGTGCACAGAAGATCATGTCTATGGTCCCGCGGGAAGGTCGAAAGCCGCACTGGGACTCTGGCAGGACGTCTTCTGCGAGAATAAGGAGGCGGTCAAGGAGAATCCGAGCGAAAATCTTACTCGCGATGCTTAGTAGTGATATTCCCCGGTAGTTGTTACAGTTCTCCCTGTCTCCCTTCTTGAAGATGGTAATGATGTTTGCATCGCGGAAGTCACTGGGGGGGGGGGGTCTTGGTCTTCCATATTTTCAGTATAAGGAGCATCAAACGGTTCCTCAAGCCGGGGCCACCGTGAGTGAGGAGCTCCAACGGGATGTTGTCTGGCCCTGGGGCTTTGCCGGGCTTCATGCGCTGCAGGGCCTTGTTGAAGTCATGGATGGAGGGTGGTAGTGCCATCCAGTGACGGACGGGATGCTGCGGGGTCATTCGCAGGAGATCGTCTGGGGTGTCTGCTTGGTCATTGAGGAGGTTCTCAAAGTGAGACCTCCACCTGGCCAGGATGCCCTCGCTGTCGGTGATGGTCGTGGCCCCATCCGCGTCCTTCAGGCTGCCCACTGATGACCGTGTGGGACCGAATATTTCTTTTGTTGCTGCATAGAAGCTGCGCAGGTCACGTTGGTCAGCGAAACTCTGTATTTCTGCAGCTTTTCTTTGCCACCAGGTGTTCTGGGCTTCACGGATACCTCTTTGGCAACCAGCTTCAGCCACCTTGTGAGCACATTTGTTAGCTGCTGTTGGTTGGTTTTCCAAAGTCAGGCGTGCTTGTCGTTTGGTTTCAATGAGAAGAGAGATGGTAGCATCATTCTCATCAAACCAATCCTGCCGTTTCTTGGTGGTGTAGGCTAGTGTTTCCTTCGCGGCACGGGCCATGGCGTTTCTGAGGGTGGTCCAGTGGTGCTCGACAGTGGCCTGACCCACAGGGTCTGCGAGGTATTGTTCGCAGGCCTCCTTGTAGTTCTGTGCCACCTGTGGGTTGCGGAGCTTACTACAATCAAAGCGGTGTGGTACGCTGTCAGGTGCCCTTCTGGGTGGTCGTAGGGTCGTCACGGAGAGTCGGGAGATGAGGAGTCTGTGGTCCGTCCAGCAGTCGTCCGCTCCGGGCATGGATCGGGTGATGCGGACGTCTCCTCGGTCTCTGGCTCTGGTCAGGACGTAGTCCAGGGTGTGCCAGTGTTTAGACCGTGGGTGTCTCCATGTGGTCTTTTGTCGCTTTGGTAACTGGAAGATGGTGTTGGTTATCACAAGTTGGTGTTCTGCACACAGACCCATTAGGAGTTGGCCATTGGCGTTGCAATTTCCAATGCCATGGCGGCCGATGATTCCCTCCCACAGGCGATGGTCTTTGCCTACTCGGGCGTTAAAGTCGCCAAGCACAACGAGCTTGTCATTGGTGGGCACTGCCTGGATGGTGCGGTCGAGCTGGGTGTAGAAGGCAGCTTTGTTATCATCGGTTGAGGTCATAGTCGGGGCGTAGACAGAGATCAGGGTGAGATGTCTGTCCCGCGTGGTGGGGATGCGGACAGTCATCAGGCGCTCACTGATGGCCTTGGGAGCGAGGTTGTGCTGCTGCACTAGCTGGGAACGGATGGCGAAGCCGACACCGTGGATGCGAGGCTCCTCTAGGGCCTTGCCTTTCCAGAAGATGGTGTAGCCTGTTCCAGCTTCCCTGATGTTGCCCTCTTCGAGTAGTCTGGTCTCGCTAAGAGCCGCCACATCAACATTGAAGCGGGCTAGCTCCTTGCAGACGAGGGCTGTACGCCGTTCCGGGCGGTTGGTGTTCGTCACGTCTTGCAGGGTGCGGATGTTCCACGCACCTAAGGTTAATATTTTTTTCTTGTTATTTCGACCGCATTAGTGGGATGTCCGCCAGCCGCGGTGAGCTGACGAGACGGGTTTGCCGTGTCCGATGTTTACCCCACCTTTTCTAGGGGCCTCCCCATGTGGGGTGGGCTGCGGTGTCCTCAATAGGCCAGCCCAGTCACGGGTCCAGCTGCCGAACTCTGGTGTCACGGCACCGTCACCAGAGAGCGACTGAATCTTAGACTCGTCGCCTGAGTGCAGTCGTGGGCTAAGGGCTTCCAGCTATCCAGGCCTGCCCCCTTCACCCACGATGCTGTCGCCTCAGGACTTGCTGGTGGTGATGATGATGATGATGATGGTGAGAAAAAGATGAAGAAGGGTGGAGGAAACGACAGAATGCCAGTAGCTAGGTATATTGTTTTGGGTGGTCGTGGCTTTGCAACGGCCACGCACACACACTTGGCCCACATCATTTTCACCGCGGCTCAAGACATATGAGACAGGCGGCTTCTTCGATGTTGGTTGCATCGGGCTGCCGGGTTCTTGTTATGTCAAGGCCCGCCTTGTTGCCTACCCGACAGGCATTGACCTCTTCCGCCGGCGCTGGGAAGCTCCGCCGTTGGGGTCTTGTTTGGTTTGATTTTGGAGTTTTCCCTCTCCTAACCTTTGCCTATCTTAAAATAAAGGAGAAGGCCTATAGGCCTATAGGGGTCCAGTCTTGGTCTGGTCTCTAACAATAATATATATATATATATATATATATAAATATATATATATATATATATATATATATATATATATATATATATATATATATATATATATATATATATATATATATATATATATATATATATATATGTGTGTGTGTGTGTGTGTATACACACACACACACACATATATATATATATATATATATATATATATATATATATATATGTATATATATATATATATATATATATATATATATATATATATATATATATTCAAATAAGCCATATATATATTTGATACATTAATGTCTGGATTCTCTTAACGACCTCGGGTTCAGAGCCCCAGACGAAATCACACAAAGACAAGAGCTTGTGACCGGCCGGGAATCGAACCCTGGTCGGCAAGATTGTATAGACAGTGACTAAACCACTTGGCCAAGTGGTTTAGTCACTTTCTATACAAGCTTGCCGACCAGGGTTCGATTCCCGGCCGGACACAAGCTCTTGTCTTTGTGTGATTTCGTCTGGGGCTCTGATCCCGAGGTTGTTAAGAGAATCCAGACATTAATGTATCAAAAATATATATGGCTTATTTGAATATGAAAAACACGTCTAAATGTGCCAAATTTATTATATATATATATATATGTATATGTATATATATATATATATATATATATATATATATATATATATATATATATATATATATATATATATATATGTGTGTGTGTGTGTGTGTGTGTGTGTGTATACTATAACTGAAACTTAAGGTTTATTGTAACACTATTTTTCCGTAGAAGAAAATATAAGGCTAATCATTTGTGCGTCTGATAGACTGCTATGTAGATGACGTATAGATTTTACATATTAGCAACACGACTTCACCTGTGTTCCATATCTCAAAAGCTTTCCTTATATTAGCAACTATCATCTTAATTCAAGAATGATTGGAAGATATTGATCTAAATTATTCTCTATCTTCTTTCGGTATCTTAATACTGTACATGCAAATGGTCTTATTATCGAGAGTCCACCAATTTCAAATGTTCACCAGACATCCTTATTTTGCCATGTTGAAATTTCTTCATTTACCGAATCGGAATTCCTATATTTTTCATGAAGAAGAGCATGTTAACTATGTTCTATTAGCGCCATAATTACATTTTATATACTCAATGTTTATTTTTTAAAGTCAATAAACATACCGGGTTTAGATTAATTCAAATTCAAAATAAAAAAAGGAAAAATTGTCTTTGATGAAAGATCTCAAAACATTTAACATTGGTATCCTTCTTTATTTTCATTTTAATTTTGCCTTATATTTCTCAATCTAAAACTATAAATGAGAAAACGTTTTCAATCATTGATAAACGTTATAATTATTTATAAAAAGAGATAACATAAGACAAATAATAAGTTATAATATACTTTAAGTGATAAAAATTAGCTATAACGAGTGACCGGAGCTACTGCTATTCACAAGATTTCTTCTCGCATTTTAAAGAGAAAATGTATCTCACTTTCCTTCCTAGGTTCATTCGC
>NC_090731.1:149417773-149420273 GCF_036898095.1 Palaemon carinicauda
ATTGGTGTTGCTATTTACATTGATTAAAATCCAGAGTGTTAGTGAAATATATTCATCTTAAATAACCACGTGTTGCAAACTTACAATTCAGTAAAATATTAGATCAATACATAGTACAGTACCTGAAGACTGATATCTCAAGAATTCGTGATAATAATCGTATTCCTTGAAGATTACACCTTGCAGAAAGAAAGGAAAATTCGTTGATTATAAGATCAATATACTAGCTTTTGCAAAAAAAAAAAATCTTAGTAGAGTAGTCCGCTTGAAAAAACCTCGAATAAATCTCATAAGTTGTGAGCTCAAGAGTCTCAGAATAGAACTCGTAGACACACAATCATTGGAGGATATTCTCAATGAGCCCGAAAAGATGTGTGAAGTGCTGAAGGAAGCGCAATGATAAATATATGATCTGAGGTCATAAAAAGCTCTGCTTCAAAAGAGAATATCTGAGAATTCATCTTATTGGGAAAGTTTGGGAACTAGATGCACTGAGAAGGAACGTTAACTGGAGAAGCAGGAAAGATTTATTAGAAACTTTTTCGTCTTATAAGGTGGATGTGAATGGGTAATTATTGGAAATGACGAAATCCACAGTGAGCGAAAAGAATGACCCTAAGAAATATGTACCTCTATAGACGACATAATAAACGACTCCTTCTTTCCCATGATTTCTCCATAGTTGAGTCAAAATAAGTTTAACCTCTGATTAAACTAATGACTTGGATTTATAGGGCATCATTGTTAGGTCCCCGAAAGAATAGGTCTTTATGGATGGAAAGTTAACCAATTATTTAGGAAGCCCCTGAAAAGAGATCTTTTCAACTACTTAGGAAGTCTTTAAACCGTTCAACAGACTTACAAGAACAGAGGGAGCCTCGTAAGATCTGACAGGATGAGGAAATGAAGAAATTGAAAGGTTGGGATCATTATGTTGTAATAAAGACGCTCATCAAGAAATATAATCTAAAAGCCTTCAAAAGGCTATTGACGTAATTCCACGCCAACAAATATAAAGTCAAAAGAGAAAATTTACTAACAGTTTTCTAGAATAAAATTAAAGGAATAACTAATGCTAAAACTGTTTTCTATGGCAGCAGGTACATCGGAAATGCGAAGAGATTGAGAGATATTACCCTTTGTTGAATACATGCCAACAAACAAACAGATGATGAACATGAACCAAAAATTAGCCAGTGTAGACTTATGAACATCGTCAGTATTATCAACATGAACCAAGAATGCAGCATCCTGTCAATAAATAGGCCAATCTAAGCACTATTAAAAATTTATTTGGGACGTTTACTGTTTTGAAAATTTATGTGAAACCATACATTTAGGCTATATAAGCTTATAAAAGGTATCAGGGAGTGTCCCTAGCCTAAAAGAATTTAAGGCATTTAGAAAATGGCATGTGAAACTTATTTATAAAACCGAAGGGTAAGAAGATATAAGTAGAAATATCAACTGAACTCTCAACAATAAACATAATCGAAACCTGTGGTCCTTGATATAATCTTAGCACTATAGGAGTGAAAATATTAAATTGATTCTGCCATCGAGCACACAATTAATATAGGGAAAGCATTCCATTCGAGGTTTTCATACGTAACAGGACATAAAAGAGGGGGACATACAGAGGAGGAAAAAGGAGGTCGAAATAAAGATGTACATTTACCATTAAGGTGGAATGCGGAGTATAGCACTTCGCTAGAAGGAATATTTGTTTTCCGAGAGAACAAAAGAAACTCCTCCGCGCGTAAGGAAGGAAAATATACAGAGAAAGATTGCTAGGATGCCTTGAGTTCCTATCACTGTTGTTTGAATAAATACTATTCTGAGAAAAGGCTACACGGAGTGTGTGTGTTTCCATGAGTAATCAAGAAACGGAATGGGATGTTAAATTATACATAAAATTTATTTCCGTCGTAGGGATAGCCTTATATATGAAAGATTAAGAAATATAAGGTAAAACACATTGTACTTGAATAAAACTAAGGAATGGATGTCAAATTCCTTAATAGTACCCTTCATGGTGAGCTCTTGTTAATTTGTTGTTTTAGATAGCAAACGAGTTGGATAGGAATATTATTAAATGTTTCAGGTGTTTTTTACTTATATAATTTTGTAAGGTAAGTTTCCCCGGATAAACATAATTTACTCCATTAAAGTATAAGACTCGGAAGGGATAAAACAACAACTAAGTAGAGAATACTGCAAAACTAATTTTCTGGAATGTTCGTATATTTTCATTAACTTAAGACTTTTTTTTTTTACTGAGAAAATTTTTTTATTGCTTTCTTCATTTCTACAAAATTATACAGTAGAAGGAACCTTGTAGAAATTGCTAGAAATAAAATTAAAAGTATAAAAAATATTTTGGTGCAAATAAAACTCACTATAAGAATGTTCATATAAGACATTCATTTACGTTTACTTTACCCCTTTAATATTAGTTCTATATGTGTAACAGTAAGCATTAAGTAAATATCCTGGAAGA
>NC_090731.1:149422773-149437773 GCF_036898095.1 Palaemon carinicauda
TATATATATATATATATACATATATATGAATATACATAAATTTACAATACGTGGTAACTGATTGAATTATCCTAATCAATGTCTACTGTTCCTTTTTATATTTGTTGGCCTTTGTAACGTTAATATGAGATGAAACTTTTTTGTGGTTACTAAGACGGTAACAGCATTGATATGTAATTCGTGAATTAAAGTTTTGGCGACAGCATATCCATAGATCGTCTTTGAGATTCAGAAAGTCCTCGTTTTCCTTCAATCTCTGAGTGCTGAGGAGAAGAGTTAATAATGCTAAAAGATATGAGGTAAGAGAAAGTCATACGATTAATTTCTCGCAACGTAGAACCCTGGTTTGATTTTGTCATATGTAGAGGGAATATTTCTGATATTTTCACCATCTGATTTCACATTAAGCTTGGAATCTAATACCTCTACATTTGGGCTTAATCCAGGTTAGATATAATCATATTAATTTATTATTATTATTCGTTCAGTACTGCTTGATATCATTCAGTGTCTCTATATGCGTATTCCATGTCCTTGTTTAGATGTTAATTCTATCATTTTTCTACGGGATGTGGGAATTGATATAATTAAATTATCATTTATTTTGGTCATTTTGTTTTTGAATGCGTGTTCGCATATCAAAGAGTCCTCACCGGTTTGTATTATCATTATTGATAACCGGCATGAATACAGTGTCATTTATTATTTATTGGTTATTCATAGTTTATATTGGAAATCTATTTTAATATTGTTATTGTTCTTAAACTTCTCTTTTAGTTTATTTTCTGATTTCCTCTCTTAACTGGGCTATTTTCCCTGTTGGAGCCCTTGGGCCTATAGCATCGTGCTTTTCCAACTAGGGTTTTGATTAGCAAGTAATAATAATAATAATAATAATAATAATAATAATAATAATAATAATAATAATAAAGTTATAAAACAAATAGTTAGCATTATTGACACTAAAGGTTACGAATATTTCGCTCAAATCCTTCCTTTGACCGGTTAAAAGATCATATAAAGTTGTTTAAATCAGAATAATACCATTTTACTCCTTCTATTATATATCAATTCAGAATCCATTAGTGGTATTGGAACATTACTTGACCAAATGTAAGTAGTAGAATTATCATTTACATAATATAATAGCATTCCTTTGAGCATGAATGGCGTACCTTAATGGGAGGCAGAACCATTTCGAGGCTGCCATAGCGTAGGAATGAAAATATGCTAAAGGATGAAATTCTAATTTTCTTTTAGGTAATTTATAAATCTAGATACATACCTATGAGAGCTCCTTATTAAAGTTGAAATCAATAGTATGAAAGGAAAGGAAATATCATATATATATACATATATATATATATATATATATATATATATATATATATATATATATATATATAGAGAGAGAGAGAGAGAGAGAGAGAGAGAGAGAGAGAGAGAGAGAGAGAGAGAGATAGATATATAAATAAACACACACACACACACACACACACACATATATATATATATATATATATATATATATATATATATATACATACATATATATATATATATATATATATATATATATATATATATATATTTATATATAATTGATATATATATAATATATCATTTAAACAATGGATTAAGACCCCATTAATTTTCAACATCGAGGGTATGAAGAATCTGCCAAATAAGGTAATTCAGTGATATTCAAGCACGCACTAGTTAATGACAGGTATGAATCCAGGTCGTCATTTAGGTCTGCTATTATTTTCTTTATGGAATTATTGACGCTTGTTTTAATTGAAGAGTTTTTCATGTCTTCATATTTTTTTTTTGAAGGGGAAATGTTCCTATCCAAGCTTTAATTACGGCAAAGATAAGTGAAACACTGAATAATAATAATAATAATAATAATAATAATAATAATAATAATAATAATAATAATAATAATAATAATAATAATAATATATTTCTTTTCAAACCTTTGTTATATTATCATCCATGGTTTCTAAGATTAATTTGCTTACATTGTCTACTAGTGTGATATTAACAAGAACAAAATAATTTTCATAGGTCATTTATACATTACTGAACAACTATCCCGCAAACACTTAATAAGAGCAAATGGAAAGATTGTGGAAGTGTTGTTTATTTTTGTTCGAATGACTTAATTCCAAAATCTTTAACAAAGAGAATAATAATAATAAAAAAAGAGATTATTAAAAAAGACCTTCATGGAAGTAAATGGATATGTCCAAGAAGATTGGAGCATATGGAATTCGTACTGCTCTTCTTCTTCTTCTTCTGCTTCTTCTTCTTCTTCTTCTTCTTCTTCTTCTTATTATTATTATTATTATTATTATTACTTGCTAAGCCATACTCCTAATTGGAAAAGCAGGATGTTATAAGCCCAGAGGCCCCAACAAGGAAAATAGCCCAGTGAAGAAAGTAAACAAGGAAAAATAAAATATTTCAAGAATAGTAACGACATTAAGATAAATATTTCCTATATAAACTATAAAAACTTTAACAAAGCAAGAGGAATAAATGAGATTAAGATGTATAACTATTCGGTCTCTCCCCGCCCAGCGGATAGGGGAAAGATAGAGTAGTCATACCCTGGTGAGAGGGGTTGTAGTTATGAAAGGTAGATAGGGTAGGAATGGTTGAATTTGTGTGTGCGTGTGTGCATACCTATGTGAATATAACGCCGTTATTTTTGACGGGTCGCGTACATTAGTTATTAAGTATAGAAGAATCTCCAAAAGCAATTATGAATCAAGGATTGGAAATTGAATTTAGTTTAAGAGGTGTACGTTCTTGTAATTCAATTTTAGTTAAATGTTTCATAAAGGGGATTGCAAAGATATTTGATTGATACAATGGAGAGATCTACGGGCAAGAATATATGCAAGAGTTTATGTACATAAAGATGGTTTTAATTTACGCCTTTTGTTACAAAAAATACTGTCACACCTAAAAGGGAATTGAATATTTTGATACCTTAGATTCAGACAAGGCAAAAAGGAATTGAATTGGCTCCTTTGTTTTCAAAGATTTGTAAATGCGCTTTATTCCAACACGAAAAAGACTTCTTACTACTAAAGGAAATCTCAAATTACGTTTCTCGGCTAAAAAAATTTAAAATACTCCTCTTGAAAATTTCCTACAAAATTTTATTAACTTGATTGATTTATATTTTACAAATTGTGGAACTTTAATAAACTATGTTTTATACGAAATATGAAATAAACATAATGAGATTTTTTGCTTTTACTGAATCACATTGCTTGTATGTCTATGACTTCACCTTTTTGAGTCAAAATTTATATTTTTCATGATAATGCATTTACTTACTGATACTTATCTGAAAGACCTAGGATTAGTTTTATTTTTGTTCTTCTTTTTGTTCTCATATCTCCTTTGCTTCAGCTATGCAGTGAGGGTAATAATGCTACCTACTGATCTTTATGAAGGTGAACTGGTGACCTATCCGTCCTTCTCAAAGCGAAAAGCAAATTAATTGCACTTGATTTCCTGTTTCTGAAGCCAATGATTCTCGTACAGGACAGTTGTTCTCACACAAGCAGAACATTCAACAAGAGAGATATCTCCTTCCCTAGGGATTAGTGTATTCAGAAGATAATATGTTGTCTTTGCAAACGCTTCCTATAATTGTCTGTATTTATCTATAGAGCAATATTTTAATCGGAAATAAAATTCTTCCATAAAGATTTTTTTTTTTTTTATTTACTTACCGAGAGATTGATTAGGGTGAAGAGACAAACACATACGAATATGATAGATGAATATTAAAACAGATATGAATACAATTCATCAGAATATTAAAATAATAGAAAATAATAAAAACGATGAATTAAGGAGGTGTGATGAACTAAATATTTCATTAACCAACGCACTTACAATTATTCATAAACAAAACCCAGACATCTGCAGCTCGTCACCCGTCTCCATGAATATAACACGTCTATTATCTAAGCATGTGCTTCGGGGATAGGCTGCTTGATTAGAGATTTAGAACCAGAGATTTGTAGCTAGAATTCTGAACAATTAGAAGTCTGATCACTCGAGTTATGATGTGCATATCAATGTATTTCCTTCTGGGAATTATATTTAACATAGGGACCTTGTGGAAGTAGTTACTTGCTAGTCGTATCCAAAAATTATGAGCTGGAGACCAGAAAGGTAGTATCTAATGGATCTAGGCAACTGACCTGCTATATCGTATCACCGTTTTCCAAATAATTCATTGCTCCTGATTATAGGTTCTTTAATAACCCCAGAATCTATTCCTCCCGGCCTTATGCTTTTAACGTCATCAAAGTAAAAGAATTTAGACTGACGAAATGGTGTGCAAAAGAATCTAAAGCATACTGAGAACAAGGGTTTACATTCTAGTTTCTTTAGGTTATTCATGTTAACAAAATAAAGACTTTAAAACTTGCAATGGTTATACCACACCCGCCCTTCACTTGTAAAAATTTTATTTTGTATCTATAAAGCCCTGGGAGAATAGGTGCGAAATGAAAGGATTTGCAAGATATTGTATAATACTGGGATCTCAGTAAATTGCTGTAAAATAAAATTCTCTTGATTAATTGTAAACATCGTATTCACCCACTGCACTAGTTTAGACACCTTTGCTAGTAGAACTCGGGGGAATCGGGTGCTGTGTGAAACAAAACGGTATTTTCAAAAGGAAGTCCATTACATGCTTTGAGACATATATTTTGTTCAATAAAGTTATTAGTGTGGGGTTGATGTCAAAATGGTGAAATTTCTAATGATTAAGAATTTGGATGAGACCAAAAGAAGATGAATACCAAATCAGGAAAAAGAAATTAATAAATACCAAAGAGTTGTACAAGTTCTGATGTCTCTAATTGTGTAGGTATATTGATGTTTTCCTCACTTTGACAATATCCATTTAAGGTTCGTTTCAGTCGAAATAACATTCGATATGCACATCAATTATTTCTACCATTGCCATTACGCTACGTTGTGTCAAAATTTTACATTTACCATTTGCTATAAACTTTATAGTTACTAATCAATATAATCATCAAAATTATGGTATTAGAAGCCACAGTAGATGTCATAATGATAACAGTAATTACAAATGATCCCGTTATATATTTACTTTATTCATAAAACAATGAAGTCCTTGCATCTCCCAGAAACTCATTGAGCAGAATCAAAGCTCGATCGCCACTTGCATTTTCCAATATTTCTCTTCCGTGGAAGCGACAAACAGGCTGCATCTGGTTCCATTCCAAAGAGCAATATCTATGCAGATTCAGACTTAACTGCATGCAAGGAAAGGCTGAGCACTGAAATCTTTTAGGGGCCTTATACTCAAAGCCGAACGTATTTGTTATAAGGACAAAAGGGGGATAGTATGCATATTTCACTCATATTTCGTATTAAAAAGGGAACTTATAAATGCAATTTAAAACGTGTATGATATGTGTAGTAGCTAACGTTCTCTCTCTCTCTCTCTCTCTCTCTCTCTCTCTCTCTCTCTCTCTCTCTCTCTCTCTCTCTCTCTCTCTCTCTCTCTCTCTCTCTCTCTCCCTTGGTGTGTGTTTATACTTATTTTGATCATAGCATGAATAATAACTGTAATTATTTTGTTTTCTATCATCAGCCCTTGAAAGAGGCTACGCAATGGATGAAGTCTTCCCTTTTCCTCGGCGTTAGATAAGTCAACACTAATGATGTAGTCTTTAAAGATATATAATTATCCAGAAATACATGTGTCTTGAACAAACGCCCCCCTTCCCACCAAAAAAAGTACCACAACCGCCAAAGTTACTGGAATATAAGCCATTCTTCGAGAGTCCTTTAAAGTTGCCAAAAACATTACTGGTTATTAAGCTGAAGCTTTAATATATGCACATATATATGTATATATATATATATATATATATATATATATATATATATATATATATGTATGTATGTATATACACACATATCTATATATATATACACACACACACACACACATATATATATATATATATATATATATATATATATATATATGTATATATATATATATATATATATACATATATATATATATATATATATATATATATATATATATATGTATATACACACACATGTATATATATATATATATATATGTATATACCTATATATATTTATATATATACATACATATATATATATATATATATATATATATATATATATATATATATATATATACATACATACATATATATATCGCTAACACTCGTGATAACTCAGTTGGTAGAGTCTTCGTAAGCATGGTTTCGGCTGAGTGGCACGAATTCGAATCTCTGCCCAGCCAGAAGCTATTACCGTATATGAATTCCATTGAATATATATTCCTAATGTAGAGTTCGGTATTAAATGCCATTGTGGATGATATTTACACATACACACACACACACACACACACACACACACACACATATATATATATATATATATATATATATATATATATATATATATATATATATATATATATATATATATATATATATATCCAGGAGGCGTCTAATGTAACATCTATCCGGACGAAATGAGCTCCTTTTATTTTTCTGGATAAGAAGAAGACTGCATTTTCGTTTCTCCATTTATTGCTTGGTGTCGACACGTGTTTCGAATCACTTTATTACGTGAATCTCCATCAGGGCTACATTGCTTGAGTGATGGAATTACACGCTATTATAAAGGCTATAGTGGTGGAACTTTCCAGTTACAAAACTATTTGGTTACTCCGCAAATATTCTTTGAAATGAAATATTTTGAGATTAACTTGGAAATACAGGAATAATTTTACACATACACGCGTTCTCGTACACACATATATTTATATATGTATATATACAGTATGTGTTTATGTATGTATGTATATATATATATATATATATATATATATATATATATATATATATATATATATATATATAGTAGGAGTGAATACATAATCTATAAAAACAATCCCAATATGATTAAAGGAAGACAACCAAAGGCATTTATACTTTTTGGAATGCACGACCATAAAATTTATAAATACTAAGGAATTTAAAAATAGATATAAACTATACCCCTAACAGAATTCCCAAAGGAGGGGAAGCACTGAATATCAAACCAATTGGAGAGAAGTGTCCAAACCTATTACATGTTTCTTTCAGGTTAAAGAACATACCTAATCTACATACAAGATTAAATAAATGAACAATAAGGCGATTAGGTATCTATTTTTCGTCTCTCTAGCGCCATTATTTAGTTTTAAAGTTTCGTTAAAGAAATATATTTATTCCCATTGGTGCTTCAGGCAAAATATTTAATTGAATGCCATGATTTAAGATTTCATGGAATTCAGGAAAAGTTAAAAACTGTATTTATTAAAAGCTAAACGTAAATAAACAAGAAAATAAAAATATAAAACAAAATCTGTACACAAACAAATAACGGTTTTTCAAAGTAATTTTTTTCCCAAACCGCATGAAACCAGTTTAAAAATAGGAATACGATACTTGCTCCTCTTGTTATTTTGGTACATACCAGCGGCTAAGGGGAATGTTCGGAAATATTACTTTTAAATAGTGAAATTCTAATCAGTTAGAGCTTGTAAATTGAAGAGAATGTTTAGAATTTTGTACGAGGGAAATGACGATATTTTTATTCCTTAGTTATATTTTGGTGATGGCACATATGCATAGGCTTTATACCATCCAATTGAAGAGCCAAATCAGCCAATTAATATAGTTACTTGTAATTCTTTAATGCGATTGGGGTATAGAGAGGAGGATGAGGTTGGTAACCATTTGTTCAAGCGCATAAGCATTCCCTTCTATGAATCCAATTCATAATTTATTTTTTGAATAAGGTGATATACTGTATAAGGCTACCATACTATAAAAGTGTTAGATTTTACAGTGATAATTTTTATTACAGGTAAATTTAAAGGTGTCTGGTTTCAGTTCCAGTATCATCCGAAGATATAAGCACCAGAACGTCAGCAAGGCAAGCCCAACTTCCATTGTGGAGCCCAATCACAACAGTATCCTCTCCAGTAAATAGTTTAAACTCACTGTCCTATGCTGGGATCGATCTGCTGGTATGCGAATGATAAACTTTTTATTTTTTTATTTTAATTATTCTTAAATACACTTTCAATGGAATGATTTGAGATAATTGATTCTTGTTGCATTGGCAGAGTGTTATTTTATCGTTTCTCTCTCTCTCTCTCTCTCTCTCTCTCTCTCTCTCTCTCTCTCTCTCTCTCTCTCTCTCTCTAAATATTCTTTTTAAATAATTTTCACGATTCTTAAATATACCTTTAATGGTATGACTAAGGAAAATTGATTCTTGTAGTATTAGCAGAAAATGACATCTCTCTCTCTCTCTCTCTCTCTCTCTCTCTCTCTCTCTCTCTCTCTCTCTCTCTCTCTCTCTCTCACAATATACTTTTTAAATATTTTTTTTTATGATTCTTAAATATACCTTTAATGGCATGACCTAAGAAAATTGATTCTTGTTTTATTAGCAGAAAGTGGCATTTTCTCTCTCTCTCTCTCTCTCTCGATCTCTCTCTCCTCTCTCTCTCTCTCTCTCTCTCTCTCTCTCTCTCTCTCTCTCTCTCTCCATATACTTTTTAAATATTTTTTTTATGATTCTTAAATATACCTTTAGTGGTATGACCTAAGAAAATTGATTCTTGTTTTATTAGCAGAAAGTGGCATTCTCTCTCTCTCTCATCTCTCTCTCTCTCTCTCTCTCTCTCTCTCTCTCTCTCTCTCTCTCTCTCTCTCTCTTATAAAAAAGAAAACCGCCCCATTTTAGTGACACCAAAATGAAGCGGTTTACCAAGCGTCTGGCAGAAAGGGAAAAACATGAGAGTCTCTGAAAGTGATATTTCCTCGTTAAGAGAAGGAGGTCACTGCAAAACAGAAAATCCCAGACAGGCCATTTCAGTCCAGTGGGAGTCATGTTCGCTCAGCCTCGAAAAGCGCAAAGTATAAACCCGCCAGCTTTAGAAGGAGAGCATAAAAAGGCCACTGAAGGTTGTCGACTAAAGCTCTCAAACGGGGGAAGGATCAAACGGGGTTTACGAAATACAGTGAGGAAAAAGGAATTAAGAGGAAATATTATGTCAACAATAGCTTTATAAGCGATACTACGCTGCTGGGACCACTTTAAGAGAGAGAGAGAGAGAGAGAGAGAGAGAGAGAGGAGAGAGGAGAGAGAGAGAGAGAGAGAGAATAAATATGTAATATGCAAATTAGAGTGCTTTGATTTATAATAATCCTGATAAAAAGATAATATCCGTATCAATGATTCTGAAAAATGAAACACGAAATAAGTTATTGAATATGTGGTTCACAAAATCTCTTAACAACGTTATGAAAATAAGCACAAGTAAGTGTTCAAAAGGACTTAAATATATATATATATATATATATATATATATATATATATATATATATATATATATATATATATATATATATATATATATATATATATATATATATATATATATGTCTGTGTGTGTGTGGATGTGTGTGTGTCTTTTAACTGCAATAGATGTATACCTGGATAGTAGGGAAATATGTTGAGAATATCCTGTATGCATAACAATCTAATGTAAATAAGGAACAACAAATGGCAAAAGCGCAACTAGAATATAATATCATTTATGATAATCAGATTAGAAACTAAAATGAACACAGATCCTTGAACTGTCAAAAACTGCCAAAAGTTCCAAAGGTTTGTTAGTGGATAATTGCGAAAGACAACAATCAACAAATTAGTCAGGATTATGAAAATGCGATGCACTCCAGATAATTCCGAATGTTTTTAATTAGTTTCCTCCACAATTTAGCTGCTCTTGAAATATCTTCCTTCTCTCTCTCTCTCTCTCTCTCTCTCTCTCTCTCTCTCTCTCTCTCTCCTCTCTCTCTCTCTCTCCTCTCTCTCTCTCTCTCTGTATATATATATATATATATATATATATATATATATATATATATATATATATATATATATATGTATACCTAAGCCCAAGAAACTTAGGTGGCAGTGACATACCATCTAGTTATATGGTATGTCACTGTCACCTCAGTTTCTTTGGCCGGGTTCGACTTCCGTCCGACCAGAAGCAATTATCTTTCAGTTGATTCTCCATTGGGTTGCTGCTCCCGAGGTATAGAGTCCAGATAATAAGAGGAGTATAATATATGGCTTATTTGAATGGATATATATATATATATATATATATATATATATATATATATATATATATATATATATATATATATAGAGGCCATATACACATACACACACTCACACACACACACACACATATATATATACATATATATACACATAAACACAAACACATGTATATATATATATATATGTATATCTATATATGTATATATATATATACTATATATATATATATATATATATATATATATATATATATATATATATATGTGCATATTCATACACACACACAATATATTATATATATATATATATTATATATATATATATATATATATATATATATATTTATGTATATATTCATATACTGTATATATATATTTATATAATATATATATATATATATATATATATATCAATATATTCTTACATTTTAAACACTGTTAATGAAATTTCAATGCAAAACTAACTTCATTGCTGAAAGAGCTTATCAACCACATGAATTTCAGTCACATCCTGGCTGAACAATTTCATAAAATGAAGGCCGGTGGTGTTCGTTGACAATGAGGCTATTAATGGAATGTAGCTTTGATTTGGCTAAAATAAATAATACATTGCATACAACTATTCCCATTTAGGGGAGAGAGCTTATTCAGCTTTATTTCATGAAGATCTATGGTAGTAAAACTGACATTTCATATGCTCGTGACAAAAAGGAATTTGGAAATAAAATAGATTGTGGTTTGGAGTATAGAACACTGTAGGAAATCGCAAATTTATTTATCAAAGTTTTATAGATGTATGTATACGTTAACTTGATAATTTTGATTTGCCAATCAACAAAATCCAAAAAAAAAAAATGATGAAGCATAAGTGCAACAAAATACATTGTTATTCCGAATATATATATATATATATATATATATATATATATATATATATATATATATATATATATATATATATATATATATATATAAATATATATATATATATATATATATATATATATATATGTATATATATACATACATATATATTCACACATATATGTGTATATATACATATATATATATATATATATATATGTATATATACATATATATATATATATATATATATATATATATATGTATATATATATATATATATAATATATATATATATATATATATATATATATATATATATATATATATTCCAGGCACACACACAAACACATATATATATGCATATATATATATATATATATATATATATATATATATATATATATATATATTTATATATATATATATATATATATATATATATATATATATATTTATACACACACGACAATATGTAATATATATATATACATATATATATATATATATATATATATATATATATATATATATATATATATATATATATATATATATATGTATATATATATATATATATATATATATGTGTGTGTGTGTGTATGTATATTCACTCATATATATATACATATATATATATATATATATATATATATATACATATATATATGTATATATATATATATATATATATATATATATATATATATATATATTATATAGTACATATATATATTATATATATATATATATTATATATATATATATATATACAGTATATATATATAATTTGTGCAATGAAAATGAAAAAATAGTTTGTGGGCTTACTCTTGAATATATAACTAAACATTTTCCTAATGTACCGCCTTTTCCAGCGTATGATAGAAGCATAGATGACATATACCTTATTCTATGTTTGCAGCTGAACCGTAATTAGATGAATTATCATCGAGTAATAGATGGTCCTGTAATGTAACATCTGAAGATTTTCCAAATATCTGACCCAGATATTTACGTTCCATTTTGTCTTTTTCTTTGTCGGCGAATAAACAAGAGGCCATCTACAGAAGAATGTTTACAGCTATTTGTGATCTCCGCTCAAACATTAATCCATTGCGATGTATGATGGCTTTCGAACTAAATTTGCGCAATGCATTCAGAAGTCTTAGAAAGGGCTTATATTTCAGGATGTTGTGTCCTGTTTGCGTAACGTTTGCGAGCTAGGCAAAAAGGTACATTGCAAACACAATTTTTTTTTTTTTTTTGCAATAAAAGAAATGTTTCATTGTTCTGGCACTTTTACCCACGCAGGATATTATTGGTGCTTTTGAACTGGTTTCAGAAGACGGAGATATACCGATAGAATTCAATTCATATTATGAAACAAACATCCATTTGTGTTGTATCCGGAAGATGGGAACGAAGGGGAAGAACGGAGCCTCTTTTCCAGATAGAAAACTGGAATGCAAGAGGACGTAACCTACTTTAAATGATGAACCAAGGACAAACATCACGCAGAGGGTTTTAGCAGTGCTTTAAGAGCCTCTATTAAAAATATTCTTCCAATTGTGTGGATAATTGGTTCTGCATTGCAAACGGAGACTACTCTTACACACACACACACACACACACACACACACACACACACACACACACACACAAAGCTCATTTCAGACGAGTTGTGTCAAAAAATATATATATAAATCCACGAATGAAAGACATAAAATCCGTAGTAAAAGATATCATCTGTCTTACGATATAGAATTTCTGAAAGGTATAGGATGAAATTTACATAAAAAATATCAAGTATAAATTATAATATGTTTGAGCTGGAAATTCAATTTCAACAGATTGTGAAAAATGCATTCAAAAATATGTTCAACTTATTTTGAAATATTTTTTTTTTACTTCATTTATTTTCTATATTCTTATTATTAAATTTATGAGGTCAAGTCTATAATAATCTAAATACGATACAAGACGGAGGAATTAAGGAGTAAAACAATGAGTAGTTAGTTAATAAATGAAAACTAACAAATAATGAATAAACAATATAAGAAACCAAGAAAGGTCAATAAATAATAACTTTGTAAAAACCTCTTTTCGAAACATTTAATTATAATCTTATAAAAATTCAATTTTTACATTTACGTGGGTGAAATTTTCGATGGGTATTAAAAATTTCGTGGACGGAATTTTCTGGGTGAAATTTTCGTGGGTGCAGTATGTGTGTGTGTGTGTGTGTGTGCACGTGGGTGTTTGCCAATAACGAAAGCTAAACTATAGTTACGGTTTTTATTTGCTCCCGAAAAAAAAGAAAAAAAAAATATCGATAGAAAAGTATAACTAAATCAGTCTTGACATTTGTCCCATTCCTTTCCACCAGTTTTCTTCGCTCTGTTACCAATTCAGGTTTTCTGGTCAAGATTAGCCTTGTCCACATGTCGCCTTCCACGTGCTTATTATTTCTCGAGATCAAAGGACTTGTGAGGAGTCTCCTCATCTCCCC
This sequence comes from Palaemon carinicauda, assembly GCF_036898095.1. Classification (NCBI taxonomy): domain Eukaryota; kingdom Metazoa; phylum Arthropoda; class Malacostraca; order Decapoda; family Palaemonidae; genus Palaemon; species Palaemon carinicauda. The sequence goes on from NC_090731.1 coordinate 149,436,409, forward strand.
TTATAAGCCAAGACAGGAAATAACAGGACGAAGTTTTCATTTAAGCATAAAAGAGACAACGATAATTAAGATGATAATGAGGGGTCTTGCTGAGCATCCAATTTTACACTGAGTGGCTGGCTGTCTTACTCTTATTGTTTCAGTAAATAGTTTCGATGAGAGAGAGAGAGAGAGAGGAGAGAGAGAGACAGAGAGAGAGAGAGAGAGAGAGAGAGAGAGGAGAGAGAGAGAGAGAGAGAGAGAGAGAGAGAGAGAGAGAAATTTGAGTAATGTTTCATCTTTAAAGAATTTATATATTTCCAAAGAATGTATATATGATTACTTGCAATACCCAGCAGTTTTTATGTAGCCACGCAAAAAGTCTTAAAAGTTATTGTAGACATGAAAATGATAGTAGACATAAAACAAAATATTTCAAAGACTGGGAAACCTTTGATGATAATTAACAATTATTACGCCTACAAACTAATTTTACCTCTATGCCACCAAATTAATGTAATTGAAAATAGAAATATGAGCTAACACTAAAAGATACAATGCAATAAATCAAATAGAACAACTACTGTACTGATAAAGATATCAACATGTACTTGGATACCTAAAACTTTAGAATTTACTTTTAGGCACTATATACATCGTCTTCACAAACATTATGCAATCTATCTATATATAAAAAATTCTGTCTTGATTCTCCAATATGATGGTTCTCTTCTATCACTTCCTTGGTTCATTGTTTGGTGATTATATGAATCATGTGCTGTATACCCGCAAAAGATATTACCATTATGCGAAAATTTTTTATAGAAGCGGAAAAATAAAATATAAATAAAAATTATCATATTATTTTCGATCTATATATCTTTCTGATTGGGTGATACCTTAATGTGGTGAAAACGTATGCGTATGATCAGTAATGCTGTACTAGTCAAGGGCCCTCATACAAGGCTTTTTCATTGCGAGCGATCAGACAAAAGTTCTCCAACATCACCAATCCGCAGTGGCCAGCGTGGTGATGAAACCTGGCCAAACTCCAGACATGAATGAGGACATGTCTGAGGCCTTCGTCCTGCAGTTGACTAGAAATGGCTGCACTTGATGTTGTCGGTATGTTTGTTTACATGTATTTATATAGGGGCTTATGATATATATATATATATATATATATATATATATATATATATATATATATATATATACATACATATATATATATACATATATACATATATATATATATATATATATATATATATATATATATATATATATATACATATGTATATATATATATATATATATATATATATATATATATATATATATATATATATGTATATATATATATATACATATATATATACATAT
>NC_090731.1:149445273-149462773 GCF_036898095.1 Palaemon carinicauda
CGATAGGGTCCCTGCCTGCATAGTTTCTAGCCGTACAGGTGGTGGTTCGAATCACCACACGGCCAGAAGCTGTTACCATAAAATGAATTCCAAGTGGATATGTATTTCCCAAGATAGAATTCGGTATTAAATGCATTTCGTGGGTGATATTTACATTAATTAAAATCACGTGTGCTTGTGATATATGTTCATATATATATATATATATATATATATATATACGCATTTATAAGCAGATTTAGCTGGTCGATAAATTAAACCATGTCTCTTTGGGAAAAGTGACTTAGTGAACAAATCTTCTAATAGGAATGAGATAGATGAAAACAAAAGTTGCATTGGATCGGATATGGCAAAATGATTAATGAAAAATAATATGATTAGAGACTTATGGAATTGAAGAGGAACAAGTAAACCAATTAGTGAATAGTTTCTTCACTCTTTTTAGAGAGAGAGAGAGAGAGAGAGAGAGAGAGAGAGAGAGAGAGAGAGAGAGAGAGAGATTTCTAGCAACATACTGACAAGATGCATAGATTTATTATTATCTAATATACTACTGTCATAGTAAATACATTATCATCATGATAATGACTAATTTCATAGGGTTTCAATTTATTAGAAAAAAAATAGTACCATACAACGGTCAAGTATGGTATGCTATCCGTATACCCCTATTACTGTGTTAGTTGCCCAATTGAAATTTATTAGAGAGAGTTTGAAATCTATTATCAGGCAAATACTCGTTAATCCTAATCAGAAACCCAATTATATTTGTACTCTTCTTTTAGTAAAATGAACACAGCAATGTATTCTTAGTTAGTGTTCTTTTATCCTCAATATTCAACAGAGCATTAACAAAATTACTTCATTGACTGAGGACTTGATTTTCAAACACCATCAAAGTCTCAGCACCTTTTATTCAAATGTATAAATGTTCATCCTTTTTTTTCCTTTGTTTTTTCTACGTAACTTAATTTAATCAATCTTATATGTTTTTATCATATATAACATATTTCCATTAGTTCCTTATTTCTACGTTGTAATTTAATCTTAAATATTTTTTTAAGTGTTACAAATATATTGATCATTACTTACTAAAGTAAAGTTATATGATCTTATCAGTAAGATAAGATATTCTATAATGACTATTTATAAAAAAAACTTAGCGAGTATAGGAAGGACGGGTTATATTGTTCTATGCTTAAAAATCCTGGAAAGATTGAAAAAGTCATGCTTACAATTGCACAACTATTAAAATATAAGTATTAAATTGCAATATTAGTTTTAAAAAATCATCCAGATTAAACAAATAAATAAATAATATTATAAACAGATTTTCCTGTGTTTCTTGAATAAATAAAAATAACATGATATGTCTCTATGAAATAAGAATGGGTGCCTTGTAGGGAATGCTGAGATAATCCGGTCTAATAATATACATTATCTATCTTTTCATCTTCGTATTTTGATCTAAGAATACTTCTACGTTTATAAATTCTAAATGTTTGATTTCTCTATTTATAAATACTAATAATATATTCTATACTAAATAAAATCTCTCTCTCTCTCTCTCTCTCTCTCTCTCTCTCTCTCTCTCTCTCTCATAGAAATATGAAACAAACTATTATTTTTCTTCCATTACGGAAATAATTAATTTTCACGTAAAAATACATGGAATTTCGGCGCTCTCAAATACAGTTCATAAGAGTTACGAACTTTACCTCGCTTGTTTGAATCAAACAGGCCACTGGATTTCTATTTCATATGAAAATGGGAGCACCATGCATAATAATTGTCATATGTAAAAATATAAAAAAGAACTGTAGTAAATTACAATCACACACGCACGCACCTCTCTCTCTCTCTCTCTCTCTCTCTCTCTCTCTCTCTCTCTCTCTCTCTCTCTCTCTCTCTCTCTCTCTCTCTCTCTCTCCCTCTCTCTCTCTCTGTACATATATATATATATATATATATATATATATATATATATATATATATATATATATATATACATATATATATATATATATATATATATATGTATATATATATATATATATATATATATATATATATATATATGCACATATTAACGAATCATAATAATGCCTAAATGTTTTATTCTCTCAAAATAAGCCAAAACCCTTAATGTGAGCTAAAATGTTATTGTTAAAACTGTTTGCATCAGATAACTTCAGTTTATCAAGCTGTATATCACTTGGATAAATCTATGAAAATATGAGCAGATGAGAACAATCAAAGTAAAGTTCATATTGCTTAAGAAATTCATCTTCAAAAGTTTATTGTTTCCTATAACGAAGTAAACGTAGGAATATTACGTCAACAATAATACTTGTAATAAGATATGTTTAGTAAATTAGACAATTATCTTCATTATCTCTATGAAATTGTCTCCCACTTTCCTTGGATAGAAGAAGGGGGTAATTCATATTCAGGAAGTTCGAATGATATTACAAAGATTCATATATAAAAAGAAATGACATAAGTATGACACTTGCAAATCAAAGCATAGAAAATGGCTTCATATAATTGATCAAATCTTTACCTCAGAACTTTATTATCACTCTTTAAGATTATTAATTCTTTAATATTCTTATCAATTAATCTGGAATTTGAATCTGATATTTACTTCTGGTCCTTATTCATCTATATAAACCTGAGGAAATACAGTTTTATTTAATTTATATTCAAATGTGTATCATGGACAAGGCGAAACAATTAATTTGCATAAAGTTCAATATATTTAAGGGAATATCAACACACGTAGTATCTTTATCTTTTCTCTTCCGTGTCGATCCCAACAGGATGAAAAACCATAATAAAAGAAAAATATATTATGAAAATTAGGAACCAACTGCTAGCCATTCTCACGCAAGAATGAATTATTTTATTACTTTTATGACTTTTCTCCAACATTTCTTACTTTTGCTAACGAACGGTTCGACGTTGATTACTCTATTTCGACGTGTGAATAAAATCAGGGAGCTCATTATGGGGAACAAAATATGAAAGTCTATAAACTTCCTTAATATTTTCATTAAATCATATTTGATAGAAGATAAGGAATAACGAGTCAAGCTAAATGACTCCCCATATATTTTTTCCTATGATATTTCGGATATTTTTACGTCAAATCTTGCGAGATTATGACACTAAGTTTTTATTTTGTTTATAGAAACGATTCTCCTCCATTTACACACAAATGAGTATCCTAAGATTTCTTAGTTCCATACACACTAAGTACAAGTAAACCTGTAATGTTTTACTACAAAATAAGATATCGGAAATGGCTTTAGTATAAAAAACGACGGAAATATAGAATAATGTGTCTAATCTTCACACACAGACAAAGAACTCGTCCATAATATGATTCATGTTAGATAGAAAAAAAAAAAAAAAAAACATAGGTTATGATAGTATATCTCGTCAGAAAAAATGGGATATTACACCATCATAGAATGAATCCACGCTTCATAGTCCTCAGCCATGTATGTCTGGGGCTTCCAAATCTTCTAGTGCCTTTTGGAGCCCAGTTCTTTAAAACAGAGAGTATTAGTCTTTAAAAAATGCAGATGAAAAAATTATCCTTGCTATTGAAATGGCACAAAAAAAAATTACCTACTTTGAATGGCCTTATTAAATATGATTGTTATATTGATACTTCACTAATAATTTCATAAAAAAACCATCTGTTATTCTATAGACGCTTTACTATAAATTTCATAAAAGAATCATGTTATTGTATAGATACTTCGCTATTAATTTCATAAAAAAAATAATTTATTATATATGTTATTTTCACTCGACGGTTGCAATATGCATTAAAATCCTAAAATGTTTATTTTTATATTGTTAGCCTCCTATTTCGGTAAATAAATAAATAAAAAAAATAATAGAAATTCATCGAAGAAATGTGGCCCTGTCAAAGTTTATTTGATTTTCTCTAAAAGAAAGACAACCTATAATCTAATCATTGTATATAAATAGCATCATTTTCTAGGTGTTTGGTCATGGTCCAAAACGATTGGCTTAGATTCTAGGCGAAATTTGAGTCGTGGGCCAAATCCTTTAATTTATTTTAGACTTCACTTTAGGTAATAGCTAAACCTTTGCTTAACTTTAGTTTGATTTCGTGTGCAGCATATCAAAGTGCAATACTCTGTTAACATGAATGATATTTACTTCTCTCGTGATATGCCCTGAAAGTAATTATATATTCGTAAAATATTTATTCTACTGCCATAAAACAGCCCATTTTTGTATTTTTTTTTCTGTAATTCCGCTATAAAAAAGCCTATTTTTGTTATTCTTTTTTTTTGTTTCTGTAATTCTACCATAAAACAGACTATTTTTTATGATTTTTGTTTTTGTTTTTGTAATTCTGCCATAAAACATCTGATTTCTGTATTATTTTTCTGTTTCTGTAAGTCTGCCATAAAACAGCATATTTGTGTATGATTTTTTTTTTTTTTTCGGTAACTAAAATAACTTGAATGGTTATGTGGTGGTGATCTGGATTTTCAAATCTAAGCATCTCAGCACTAAGCCGAATGAATAACATTATCTCAAGATACAAATATAGTAAGAAACAAGATTATGAAAAGAAATTATCATGAATTTGATAAACTAACCAAAACTTATGTTATTACCATAGGATAGTTTTATACAACATACTACCTTTAAAGAAAGTTGATTTTGTTCAAGAATTTAAAACGTTTATTCTTTTTAAAAGTATTTTAAGTTCAACATTGATAAACAATTTCTACTTCGTTTTCATGCAACGAACACAACAATTATTTTTAATATTGATGTTTATTTCATTTGATGAAAGATAAATTCTGGCAAAATTGTGTCTAAAATTACTATGCAGATAATGAACAAAATTATATGCTGGTCGAGTTTAATTTGAATAAATGGTGGGAAACTTTCCATTTAAGTATTTTATAAAATTATAGCTACAAGAATAATCATTTGTACTTTTTAGTGGTTTGCTATGCAACATTCCATATTCAGATTATTTCTTCGATTTCTCTCTAGGAATCAATTAATATGTATATTCTCTTATCTTTCATAAGTTGAAGACTCCTCTCTCTCTCTCTCTCTCTCTCTCTCTCTCTCTCTCTCTCTCTCTCTCTCAACATTTTTGTTTAATATTTGTTTTGAGAAACCTATTTCCCCTCTACCGTCTATTATCATCACTAATAACCTCTGATCGCAGTACAGAGTTAATTGAATCTCCTTCTAAATACAACACCTCTTCGAAACAATTCCTTATCAGAGCTCAGCATCTCCCAATGGCAAATGGTCCAATCCTTTTGTTTTCCTCCGGAAATCCCAGGGTCCTATCAGTCTCAGTTTTGCCATATTCCATTTACTGTTTTCGGTCTCAAGGACCCCAGTCATTCTTTTTATGCTGTTCTGGATATTTTCAATGAATTTATTAAAATCTCAAGGTAGCTCATGAAGTTAATTTTAAAGTATCAACCGTAAAGTCCCTGGGACTTCAATCGCCGTTTAGATTATTGTAAAGAACTGAAATAATCTTATCCTAATATAGATTTTACAGACTCATTTACTTTTTTACAATTTAAAATTTATCAACAACAGATGAAATAAAATAAGAAAAATAGCTTTATAAGTTTTCTATATTTTAATGCCACTGAGAAAATACAGAAATCTTTAAATATACCTTAAATTTCAGATATGTTTGTAAATGATTTGTGGATAAATTTAGATAAAACTAAATACCCAGTACAAACATATACTTAAGAGAAATGTGGAAACACATTAATTGCATTTAAAAATTGAATATTGGAATTGCAGGGCTAAGATAGCCCGGGCCATAGTGATATTTGAGTAAATGCCATCCTCTTGAGCATGGTCTATTGGTTTCTGATGGGCTTAACCCTATAGGTCATCCAACTAACCTATAACTGAGGTTATCTGCCTCGGAGTCGAGATAAATCCAAGGCGATAGAGTAAGAAAGGTTAATCTTAATTAATAAAATTCATAAAATCATCAATATTCACATTCACTACCTTACTTTTTTCGTATTCTGGACTATTTCACATTTAAGACTGTCATTGCTGATTATGGACGATATGTTTCCTCAATGATGAGTATTAGACAGATAATCTTTGACATTTCCTATTTCAATAACTCATCTGTCCCTTCTCCGGCATAACTTCATTGTTATGAGAAGGGAGATTAAGATATCTCTAATACTAAACAATACGCATAATATATTTGTAACATCGATTTTTTAAATAGAAAAAAATAAATGAAACCTTGTAATTCAATTCTTGCAATATCTCTATCGCGAATTCTTTCTTTTCCATGTTATTCACCGGCATTCTTATTCCCCTCAGTGTCTATTCTCTTCATACTATTTCACTTATTGTTTTTCATTTTCCAAGACACCATTTTAATGTAATTGGTAACCTTTTTTATAACTCTTATCGTTGATTTTAAGGTTTTCCTAATCTTCTGTCATCGTGTTAACTTGGATTTCTTTTATCCAATAGTATAATTCTATAATACAGTATAAAATAAAAATATTTACCCATATATCTATCTTAATATTTTCTTGTCCGCTTTCATTTCCAATTGTTGGCTTTCTCTTCCTCCCTACATTGGTATTCCCATTCATTTTCATCCTCGTCCAATCTCTTATGATAATCAAACTTTTCTCATAGAGAAATCCGCTGAGTTTCTTGCTTTTTCCCATGGAACCTTTCCGCATGTAAATGGAGGTTTAGCATACCAACGATTCATATGACTCCCGCTGCCTCATCTTTGATACTCACACAAAACCTCCATTTGGCCAGTTTCTTCATATCTCCTTTCCCAGCCTCTCCAAAGGTTCAACGTGAGTCTTCCACATTTATTGCTTATTTAATCCTCCCTTTCATTTACTAGAGATTTATAAGCGAGATCACATAAGCATAATTTGACCCGTATGATTTACTAGACTTGGTCATTCGTAATCTACAGCATGCTATTTATAATGGGGAAGGGATATGTGTGCTAGTCTCGTCAGTGCACCTCACGTGGCGCACTGTAGGTATTACTTAAGGACCTTGGAAACTTGTAGTTATTACTTAAGGGTCTTGGCAGCTTGTAGGTATTACTTAAGAGTCTTGGAAACTTGTAGTTATTACTTAAGGGCTTTGGCCATTCGTAAGTTAAGGGCCTTGGTAGCTCTTTGGTATTACTTAAGGGCCTTGATAGCTTGTAGTTATTACTTAAGGGTTTTGGCAATTTGTAAGTTTAGGGCCTTGGAAAGTTGTTGGTATTACTTAAAGGCCTTGGTAACTTACAGTTATTACTTTCAGTGCCTTGGCAACTTGTAGGTATTACTTAAGGGCCTTGGTAGCTTGTAGATATTACTTAAGGGCCTTGGCAACTTGTAGTTATTACTTACGGGCCTAGGCAGCTTCTAGGTATTACTTAAAGGCATTGGCACATTGTAGATATTACTTAAGGAGCTTGGTAGCTTGTAGGTATTACTTAAGGGCCTTGGCAACTTGTAGATATTACTTAAAGGCCTTGGCAGATTTTAAGGTATTACTTGAGGGCCTTGGCAGCTTGTAGGTATTATTTAAGGGTATTGGCAGTTTTTAGTTGTTACTTAAGGGCTTTGGCAGCTTGTAGTTATTACTTAAGGGCCTTGGCAGCTTACAGCTATTATTTAAGGGACTTGGCACTTTGCATATATCCATGTTCATGCTAATAAAGATGGGATCTAGCAAATACTATGCTGTTAAGTTCCTCTTGGGTGTGAACATGATCCAAAATGCCATGATCAAAGCAAAGTAAGTAATGTACATATGGGTTAATTGTATGTCCATATGAATCTCTCTGAAGTTACCAATATATTTTTTATTTCCCTTCCGCCGACGAACAGGCTTTTAGTGACATTGTAATCAAGATGAGTGAGAGAAATTATGTAACTATAATTTGTTGTGTATAATTGCTTCTTTGTCTGTTCACCTGAGTGTTTTAATGTTCTTTCATCTGATTAAGTGAAAAAAATAAGCAAGTGCTTTTACGGCAACCTTGCTACATCGAAAGTAACAAAATAAATTTGATTCTCGGAGAATAACAAAATCTAATATTTTTGGGAAAATGGTTTTCATTGTGGGGTTTTGCTCAATCCTGCTGGAGATTTGCAGTCTCCAAACGCTTTTGCTGAATATTGTTCTTCTTCATCTTTTTAGAAGGAAAGAGAGAGAGAGAGAGAGAGAGAGAGAGAGAGAGAGAGAGAGAGAGAGAAGACTAACTTGGTGATAAAAATGTCCTTTAAAAGGAATGCCAGCCAGTGATGTATCACAAGAAGTTGGAGTCTTTTTGTCACTGAAATTTTTTTTATATAATGTAGGACGAAAATTAATTAACAAAAATTAACCAGCAATGAAGAAAAACTTAGAAGATATTTATAACTTCACTTTAGTTTATATATACGAATCCTCACGAAAAATGAAATACGTATATTGTTAGTTCAAACAAATCAGGACAAAAAAATAGTTTTGGCACAAGGCAGATATGGTAATTTCCATTCAAATCAAGATGAAAATGTGACGAACTGGGAGAAGTATGAACAAAATAAGTCTTCGAATGTCTACTTTATTTGAAAAAAAAAAAAAAATACAGAAAAGATGAAAGAAAAAAAAAACATGTATTTAGATGTCCCTGAAAGGTCCCATAAGGGTGATGATTGCATAACTAAAATGTTCATAAAGTCGACATCAGCATGTGCCAATTCAACGGCTTTCATCGTTCAGGTTGGGTGTTGCTTGCAGCTTGAAAGCCATTACAGTTAGAGAGGTACTTAAGGCTGACATTGGCATAAAAATTGACAATATAACGACAGTAAAAAAAGTAGATTCAAATTTACTGCATGTTACGTTCAACGACATTTGTCGTTAAGGTTGATTGGTGTCCGATGGCGGTTATTATGGGTTCTGCGTGTAATAGAGAGCGCATTCTTTTTTATTTGTATCTGTATTGCTTGTTGCACGTGCTTTAATTACCCTCCCCCCACCCCCTGCAGCATAAATGCATGTGAAAAGGGTGACCTGCGCTAGAGAGTTATTTTACTGTTGGCTGGGTATCTTGGAGGATATACTCAGGTTTTAAATAGTCCGTGATGATCCAACTTCTTTTTAGCGAATATCAAGGAGGAAAGCATCTTCAGTGTGATGTATGACAAGGAATGCTCCCTTGTATGGGGTGGCTTGCAAGGATCAGTACACATGAAGATGTGTGTTGCGGTGTGTAGGCCTTTCTGTAGTGCTGCTTTGCTGGGGCTTATACATCTGACAGCAAAAGGTGAATTTCTCACAATGTGATGCAGGCGATGATCATCAAAGAAGGTGGCTGATAGGAAAAAAATCCGGTTGTGACGACCAACGGGTTCCAATATACAGTTTCTGCTGCTGAAACAACCATGGTGTCTTGGGGAGTGGTTCTCAGTCCGTCGAAGGAGACAGGGATGTTGTAGAACCAAGCTGAGGTTGGTTAGCGTGACTGCAGGGTTGCGAGCGATAGCCTATTGTAGGGTGATGCCGAGATGTGAACAAAATAAAGCTGAGGTTAATGAAAGTATCCATAACCGAATCCGTGTATCGATGCACCTTTGAAGTTTGACATGAATTAACAGGCCCGTACCCACTCGTTGGTATCTTTAGTAATGTCATGCTATATGAATTTCGACTTCAGTAGGTCTGCAATAGATTGATGCAAAGGTCTATTGATAGGCCATGGATCTATTGAAGCACCTATCAGTGCATGTAGGCAAGTCTCCACTGAGGTAACAAAAGAGAGTGGCGTTGGGGCCATTGAGGGCGACTTATTCCCAGCAAAAAGATATGCAGGATGTACTGCAGGTTTAGTACTCAGGGTCCTTCTATTGGGCTTCTGCTTAGGCATTGTAATTCATTTTCAGGTGGATGGTCAGCCAGTGTGTTTCTGGAAATGACACCAGCGACCGGATTCAGTTTACCATGGATGTCTTCAAAGGGTCAGTTGTATTCATTAATTGCAGAGAGATGGCGTTGCCGAGCAAGCCAGGCGTCAAACTGTATAATGAAGGCGTGCAATAGGGAATGTGGTCCGGGAAAATGACAAAAGATGTGCCCTTCAAGTGGTGGAAGTGACAGACAGCTATATGCACCGCCAGTAGGTCGCTGTCTAAGATTGATAGCTTGATTCTGCCTTGGAAAGTTTTCTACAGTAGAAGGCCAATGGTTGGGATATTCCAGTGATCTTCTGTTCGAGTACTGCCCCTATAGCAACGATGCTGGCATCAGTGGAGAGTAGAAAGAGTTCAGTTGTTACAGAAAAGGTGAGAGCAGTAGCAGTTCATAGGGCTTTCTTAGCTTTGAGGAAGGCCGCCTCCTAGAGTCTTACCCTTGAATAAGGCACAGAGGAGGGAAAGAGTGGCAGTTATAGTTGGCGAGAACAGGTGATAATAGTTAGCCCTACTCAAAAAAAAAAAAAAAAAAAAATCTTGCAATGATTTAGCAGATGAGAGCATGGGGAACTTCTATACTCCTCATACCTTCTCAGGTTATGGGTGAACGCCCTCAGGAGTGATGCATTGATACAAGAATTTCACTTCCTTTGGAAAAAAAGTACACTTGGCGTACCTGACTACAATGCCGTCGTTCTGCAGGTGGCCAAGGATGATGAGTAGGTGCATTAGTTTGTCTTCTTTGGAGGGGGAGAATACTAGTATGTCATCAACGTAACATACGCAGACGGGAAGGTCCCCTAAACCTGAGATGCCATCCGTGGGTAGTTGAGATGTGGGTGACAGTGGTCTAGGGGATGTCTTCTATGTTAACGGATACCTGATAATACCGTATCAGGAAGTTGAGGGTGGAAAATACTTAAGCACAGTGATGGTACGTGGTGATTACGGAAATTTTTGGGAGGGGGCAGTGGCCTGGTGCCTTCTATATGATTAAGATGTCTATAACCCCCACCAATGCATAGGGATCCTTCTTTGTACAAGACGATATGTACCTGCGACGGGTATGGGGTTGAGGCTGTGAATGATCAATTACTTAGGTTTATTTATTTGTTTTGGTTTGCCAAATTTTTCAGAGGATGAGAGAGGGAGAACTGCAAGCGAAAGAGGTAGCTAGTGTAAAGCCTGTTTGCATTGAGAAAGATTATTGGAATAATTATTTATGGTATATTGTTTATATTTATTTGTTAGATAGGTTAGGAGGGTAGCAAATGTCTTAAGAAATTCCTTTCTTTATTCTAAGCGCAGATATATTTCTGATTAAAGGAATTTCTCTGGGGTACTGGGATCCAGTGGCAAAGCAAATTCGATAATAAAGAGTATTTGTGGATTTTTTGAAAAAAAAAAATTACAGCATAATAATAATAATAATAATAATAATAATAATAATAATAATAATAATAATAATAATAATAATAATACCGATAGAAATACTGTATTATAACTTCAGGAAGCTGTCGGCCAAGAGCTCTACTAATTGGCAGTAGATAGAATGGCACAAAATATGAGCCAAATTCATTGTGAGGGGAGACGAGGTAATGAAACGTTGTATAACTGAAATTGACGTAGTTGGCATTTTTCTCCCTACCGTATCTTATTACTCGTTTATTCTTCATTTCACGATGTACCATATTTATATATATTTCATAATCTTTTATAATAGCTGACACGTTCTGTGCCAATTAAATTATCCTAGTAAGTTTTCAGTAATAAATAGTGAATGAAATTACGCATGTCCTAAACCATATAAGTTAGACGAGTTCTCGTATAAGGGAAGATAATTTCATTTGCGCAGCTGTTGTGTAAAAGCTTGATTGCAACACCCACGAAGAATGTGACTCTGTCCGTCGAGACGAGATTAGCTTTCGTAATGAGAAAATTTGCCTTGGTTATTGCCTGGCTATAGTTAATATGATGAAAGGGATTTGCCGTACTAACGTCAGCTGCATGAGTTTTCCGTTGAATTACCATTCCAGTTAATTAACATTTTTCAGGATGTTACCACTACTACCTTTTCACACTTGCATGCGCACTCTGAAGAGGATAAAAGTTTATATACATACATATATATGAATATATATATATATATATATATATATATATATATATATATATATATATATATATATTATATATGTGTGTGTGTGTGTGTGTGTGTGTGTGTGTGTGTGTATGTGTGTGCCAGTGTGTGTGTATAAAAGATATGCAATAAAGAAACCTTTAAATTTACGGGTTTTAATAAAACATATGCATTGCCTACCTATTTCAAAGTTTTATAAAGTTCTAGGTTCGAGGAGAATTTGGAATTTCATATGCATTTATTCCTATTTATACTTTCTATTCCAATATGTTTTCGTGTCCATTGAGTAATAAAGTAATAAAAATACTATCATATGTAACATATTTTACACTTTCACCGAAACATTATTTGCAAAACCTTTTCTGTCACTGGTGTTTGCATGAATATTATTATCAAATACAGCGCAAACTTTGATTAATCGACAGACCACCTCGATATCGGCACCTCAGAATGCAAACAATGATACGGAAACGTAAACAGATCATACAATGATACAAAAACGGTAGGAATGGCATATGTACCATCCTGGTATCTCTTATGTGTAACGCTTACAAATAATATTAGTAAGAACAAAATGGTATAATTCTTTAGTATACTTTATTTTTAAAATAGCTTTCTACCATCTGCAAAGAAGAGATAGTCCAAATAGTATCGATGGCCTTATTCTTACCGTATAATTAAGCTACGTGTTTAAAGGTTTAAAGGCTACTCATGAATGGCAGAGGCAAGGGACAGTGACATTGCTCTATCAAGCAGGACAATGCCCTAGAGACTGAATATATATACATATGATCAGCGCCCAAGCCCTCTCTCCACCCAAGCTAGGACCAAGGAGGGCCAGGCAATGGCTGCTGATGATTCAGCAGCTCCCTCAAACCCCCCCCCCCCCCAACCTTAGCTCACAAGGAAAGTGAGGTTACAGCGACCAAAGGAACTAACGAGTTTGAGAGGGACTCGAACCCAAGTCTGGCAATCACCAGGCAAGGACGCTACCACCAGTCCACCACAAAGAAATGACTACAAAATGTTGTATTTAAATAAGTGAATCATAATTCATTAATATATCTCTTGTTATCAGCATGCATTTTTCGATGCCAGTATTTTAGGGACAGGAAAAAGATTTTTGAATAGAGCTGAAATTAGAATCTGTACGTAATAACAGCTAATGAAATTCCCCTTCTTTACAAGTGGCTTATATGTTTAATGTAAAAAAAATTGACAACACTGAACAAGAATGATTTAATTTGTGAATTTTGATATAGGTCAAACGACAAAAATAATACTTTCACACTATATGACCTTTATTCAGTAAATTTATTACAAAATGGTAACCCAAAATATAAATGAGTATCTCTTATTACAAGCACCAAGTAAAAATATTTTTAATGGCATATCACATTTAAACTTAATTCGATGGTTGATAGATAAATACAGTGGAATGACAAAACAAATCGATTTCAAGAAAATCCCTTCTGTATCCCTGTTTGAAATATTTATTCGAACGTTCCATGATATTTTCATTCCAATTACTAAATTAAGAGTTATCAATGCTTTCCTCCATTATTCATGTTTTAATTTGGCATTATTAGTATATTTCCCTTTTTTATCTTATTTCATTGATCTATAACATATGAAAATTACCAAAAATTTCTTCATATATTTATTACATGAAATGCATTATCTCTATAATGGAAAAAATTCCAACAGAAACTATTACTGAACAATGATTAAAAGTTAATAGTATTTCACAAATCACATATCATGAAATTGCATAACTAATGCATATCACTCATTACTAGTTTACGCAACCCGTCATGAATGACGGCTTAATATTTAGATTGATATGCACACACACGCCAAGGCACACGCATGTGCTCTCTCTCTCTCCATGCCGAAGGACAGGGAGAGACCAAAGCCACTGAATATGACCGGAAAGAAATATATACATACACACATACATACATATATATATATATATATATATATATATATATATATATGTATATATATATATATATATATATATATATATATATATATATATATATATATATATATCTATTTATATATATATATATATATATATATATATATATATATATATATATATATATATATATATATATATATGTATATATATATATATATATATATATATATATCTCTCTCTCTCTCTCTCTCTCTCTCTCTCTCTCTCTCTCTCTCTCTCTCTCTCTCTCTATATATATATATATATATATATATATATATATATATATATAATATATATATATATATATATATATATATATATATATATATATATATATATATATATATATATATCCAGATACTTCCTCTTTATTAAATAGGGGAGATTGTATTCCATGAGTCGTAATTTATCAATCTACCCTTAACGCTTAATTTACCAAAAGTTAACCGACCCAAGTCCTGTACGGATGAAGAATAATAATTCTTGCTAAAAATATTCTTTCCATTAATCGTATCTTTAAAAGGATTTCACAAATCACAAGTCATGAAATTACATAACCAATTACAGTGTATTTCATGAGTCGTAATTTATCGGTCAACCCTTTATGTGTATTTTACCAAAAATGAATGGACCAAGAATATTTCTTTGCTGAAAATATTCTTTCCATTAATCGTATTTTTAAAAGCATTTTATTTTACAAATCACAAGTTATGAAATTACATAACTAATGTAATTTATCAGTCTACCCTTAACGTTTATTTTACCAAAAGTTGGGGGACCAAGACTATTTCTTGCTGAAAATAGTGTTTCTATTAATAGTAATTTTAAAAGTATTTCACAACTCCCACGCTATGAAATTACATAAATAGTGTACATTATTCATTAGTGTATTTCATAAGTCGTAATTTATCGGTCTAACCCTTAATGTTCATTTTACCAAGAATACTTCTTGTGGAAAATATTCTTTCCATTAATCGTATATTTATTATATACAATTATAAAAGGCAGGAAACCAATCATTGGTTGACCTCGTCCCAGTTCCGTCTACTGCCATCATCTTCTTCCCCCCTCAAAACCAGACCCAATTACAGAGGTCCCTGGAGCGTTTAAATTCTATTAAACTGATGTAATGTCACGGAGAGATTCGGAGACATGTACCAACCGTGTGTCACACGATCGTACAAAGTTCATTTTGTGTATATATTATGCTTGTATCTTCCCTTTTCCCTCGCACTAAAATGAACCAGAATAAACATGTCTGCTTTTCTCTTCTGTAACGGTGTCTATTTTTGAACATGAAATTTCTTGTTGCTTTGAGTTTTTGTATATAAAGGAGAGTGTTCTATATTAAACTCACTCAGTTGCCTTCATACTGTCTTGGAGTCACAACCTTTTCTCGGCCCGTCTCATTGGTGCCTACGGCATTCACGTCAGCTTCGGTTGAAGTTAAATAGGTGTCCTCTTTGTCAGGAGTGGAGGCGTTGATGGAGGTTTTGAAGGTCATGAAGTGGCTGTCCATAAGGGCGTCGGCTTTGGTCATAAAGTCCTTTATAGGTAAACTATCGTCATCGGGTATGGCAGCGCTTACTGGTTCGGGTAAACGGCTTACCCAAAAGGGCGTGAAGTAGGTTCACCTCACAAGGAAAGCCGTCTGCGGCAGGTTGCAGGCGAGTGATACTGGTAATTTTCCCGAGGGTGAGCGAAGCCCTTTGGTCCCCCAACGGTTGTTGAGAGAGCTGAAAAAGCTTTGCTATACGGGCGGCTGGCGACAGCGAGTACTGTTGCAGAAGGTAGGCGTTGACGGCGTCATGGTAACGGTGAAAGGTGGGGGGGGGGGGGGCGCGAGTTACTCCGGGGTCACCAATGTGACGGGCAGAGAGAAGGTTGTGACTCAAAGACAGTATGAAGGCAACTGAGTGAGTTTATTATAGAATACTCTCCTTTATATACAAAAGCTCAAAGCAACAAGAAATTTCATGTCCAAAAACAGACACCGTTACAGATGAGAAAAGCAGACGTGTTTATTCTGGTTCTTTTTAGTGCAAGGGAAGAGCGAAGATACAAGCATAATATATACACAAAATGAACTATGTACGATCGTGTGACACACGGTTGGTACAAGGTCCTTGATACAAAGATCCCGATTCAGGAATTAGGATACAAAAATAGGAAAGAGGAAAGGTCAATTCCGTATAAAAGAGTCTGAATTGGTATATATATTTTGGACTGAAACGTATTAAAATGTAACGAATATTTTGCAGCTATAAAAAGTAAAAATAGGATTTTGATAATTACTTTGTTACAATCGAATTTCTATTATTATTTTTTTCACAGTTTATCCAAAATTACATTAGAGATTGTTTAATATCTTTTCTTATTTATTAGTCTCGAACCTAAACAATTTAAAGTTACCCTAGACTTAATGTATAGCTAATGGCATTAATTAAATCAATTAAAGCACTTTTAATTTCCAAAGACCTCTCTCACGTCTAAACGTATAACTTTAATGACATTTCTTTTAAAGAATTTTGGTAGAATAATAAACAAAGTCAAATGTAGGCTTAATGTTGGTTATGGTAAGTAGGTAGGCACTAGGTTGGCCAGGGCACCAGCCATCCATTGAGATACTAACGCTAGAGAGTTATTGAATCCTTTGACTGGTCAGGCAGTACTACATAGGATCCTTCTCTCTGGTTACGGTTCATTTTCCCTTTGCTTACCCATATACTGTGTAGTCAGGCCTATTCTTTATATATTCTCCTCTGTCCTCATACATCTGACAACACTGAGATTACCAAGCAATTCTTATTCATTCTAAAGGTTAACTACTGCAATCTACTTGTTCAGGGGCTACTTTCCTCTTGGTAAGGTTAGTAGAGACTCTTTAGCTATGGTAAGCAGCTCTTTGAGGAGGAGACTCCAAAATCAAACCATTGTTCTCTAGTCTTGGGTATTGCCATAGCCTCTGTACCATAGTCTTCCGCTGTCTTGGGTTACAGTTCTCTTGCTTGAGGGTACACTCGGGTACACTATTCTATTTTATTTCTCTTCCTCTTATTTCGTTGAAGTTTTTATAGTTTATATATGAAATATTTATTTCAATTGTTGTTACTGTTCTTAGATATTTTATTTTAATTGTTAATCAATTCTCTTATTTCCTTGTTTCCTTTCCTCACTGAGCTATTTTCCCTGTTGGAGCCCCTGGGCTTATAGCATCTTGCTTTTCCAACTAGGGTTGTACCTTAGCAAGTAATAATAATAATAATAATAATAATAATAATAATAATAATATGGCCACAAGGTATCCCGAAACCCATAGTAATTCAGTTACCTCCAATTTACATAGAGGCAGGTTTATCATTTTGTTTTCTCGTCTCATAATCTCACGCAGGTAAT
>NC_090731.1:149470273-149472773 GCF_036898095.1 Palaemon carinicauda
GGAATCTCTTTATATAAAGAAACTGTCCCCTTCCTTAAATAATCAAACCACCTCCACACCATTACATATTGCCTAACTGCCATTACCTATCATCCCTTGTTGATCTATTTTTTGTTCGTAGTTAAAGCATTTTCTTCAAGAATTTTCTCAAATATTCCTATAGTTTTCAGCCACATCTCTTGACAGTAAGTTCGACCATTCATTTACATATATGTATATTTTTTATTCCATTTTGATCACAAGTGTTTTTATCATTATAATTGTAAAGGACCTCTGTTAGCCACATGTTTTTATATACCGTCTAGGTTTCTGTATTTTTTTTCTTTTAACCGTTTTTTAATATTTTTTATACCAAAGCAATTTTAAGCAAAAATGTATGATTAATTTCTAATGTAAACATAATTTCATGTTTTATGTAGCCCTGATGATGGGAATGGATTCCCGAAACGTTGGTGTAGAATAAATATGTAAGATGATCCGAAGTCTTCTTGCTGTCCTCTTCATCCTTAAACTTAAGCTTGCCAGAAGCGAAAATGTTACTATATATATATATATATATATATATATATATATATATATATATATATATATATATATATATATATATATATATTCGGAACGTATGTATATCTTTTTTCTTTCTATATGGGGTTTTTCCTTCCGACGGCTTTCCTCCACTTGGTTTTGTTAAACACATCCTCTTCCGAAAATCATTGTGTTACTAAGATCTTCTTTAACTGCATATATCAAACTTTGCCTTGGTCCTCATTTTGCTCTCTCGCCTGCAGGCCCCTCCATTTGCATCACTCTCCTGACTACATTTGTTTCAACTTTCCTCACCCCATTTTCTTTTTTTCCTGGGCCTTCATTCATAGTTCTACGACTTTAGTAGTTCCTCTTATTCTATCATTTATGATTATATCCAGTTTTGTAACACCACACATACACCTGAGCAGATTCCTCCTTACCACATCCAATTTCTTCTCTTGCACTCTCTTTACGGGCTTTGTATCTGTTCATTACAGACGAGCCTGTACTATTATTACTGGTAATCATTCTGTTAACCAGACAATATCTCTGATCAGCATTTTAGCTCCATACATATATTGGAACAACTTCACATATTTCGTCGGTGATCTCTATACTTGCATTCACCGCAAAACGTCAAGGTGTGGGACTACTGTATAACTACTATGTGCAGTCCTCTTTTCTTTTCCAGGTGTTTTTACATCTGTCGGAGGGAAAACACTGCATCTGTCGTTTCTCTTCCTGGTGTGAAACCAAACTGTTCTTAACCTAAATATGTTCCCTCCCTAATTCTTTGATCAAAATCTTCGCTCAGTGTGTTAAATACTACAGTGTAATTTTTCAGTGGCTACCTCCCTCTTGATAAGGGAGAAGAAACTCTTTAGCTATAGTAAACAGCTCTTCTATGAGAAGGATACTCAAAATCAGACCATTATTCTCTATCCTTGGGTAGTGCCATAGCCTCTGCACCATGGTCTTCCATTGTCTTGGATTACAGTTCTCTTGTTGTTACTGTTCTTAAAATATTTTATTTTGGTTACTTATTACTTCCCTTGTAGTTGATTTATTTCCTTATTTTCTTTCCTCCCTGCTGGAGCCCTTGGGCTTATAGCATCTTTCTTTTCCACCTAGGGTTATAGCTTAGTTTGTAATAATAATAATAATGATAATAATAATAATAATAATAATAATAATAATAATTCTCAGATTTTCATTGTGTGAGACATTAGCTTTATTCCTCTGTAGTATGCCTAATCCTGAATGCAGTCCTTGTCTTTATAGGTAAGCACAATACTTTTTATATATCTTTAACACAATATATTTTCTTTATGAGTCCCATACCATGTGTGTTCCTTCTTTTCCCCTGCTCTTCAACGTTTTATGTTTGTATTCCATTAGGTCCTATAGTTTTCTCAATTTTTCATTTTCCATCTGGTCCTATTTCTTTAGCATTTATCATCTTCCTTATTGCCTTCTTTACTTCTCCCTTGATAATAATATGTGTCATACAAGATTTTGTAATCCATATTTAAAGAACTTTATCGAATTATCTTCATTTAACAGGTGTTCATGCGATTCTTTCCACCCCTTTTCTATTTTATCTTCGTTGCATAAAACATCTCCATTTCCATACTTAACCTGTTTTACAGGGGAGTAGTAGGTGGTGTTCTTGTCCTTCGACTTGCGATTACGTGAATTTTTTTTTTACTCTCAGGTGTTTCCAGCTCTCCCTACGTGACACATAATGCTTTCGCCTTTTCTTGCGTTACTGCCTTCATAGCATATTTTTTATGCTTTTTGTACTTCTTATTCTCTTGTCGCCCATACTTATATCATATATATTTTTCTTTTTTTTTCTTTTTGCTTTCACAACTCTTTTACTTCATTATTCCACTACCAGGTTTCCTTATCATAAGGAGGTTAATTTCCAGATGTGTTTCACAATACTTCTCCGGCCACTCTCTTTATTACC
>NC_090731.1:149475273-149480273 GCF_036898095.1 Palaemon carinicauda
GTGTACTTGCTTGGGGGTACACTCGGCTGTGCTACTCTATCTTATTTCTCTTCCTCTTGTTCTT
Source organism: Palaemon carinicauda (assembly GCF_036898095.1). Taxonomy (NCBI): domain Eukaryota; kingdom Metazoa; phylum Arthropoda; class Malacostraca; order Decapoda; family Palaemonidae; genus Palaemon; species Palaemon carinicauda. The sequence goes on from NC_090731.1 coordinate 149,475,338, forward strand.
TTTTTTTTTTTTGGAAATTTTTATATTTAATATGTTAAGGATCTAATTTAATTTTTTTACTGTTCTTTAAAGATGTTATTTTGATTGTGTATTCTTCTCTTGTAGTTTATTTATTTCCTTGTTTTCTTTCCTCACTGGGCTATCTGCTGGAGCCCTTGGGCTTAAATCATCTTGCTTTTCCAAGTAGGGTTATAGCCTAGCTTGAAGTAATAATAATAATAATAATAATAATAATAATAATAATAATAATAATAATAATAATAATAATAATAATAATAATAAGGGAAGGGAGAAAAGGAAAAAGTAAACGTGAGAAACAGTCCAAAAGAGAATGTCAAATTGGCAAAACTATTAAAAGTTGCTCTAGAAAACATTCTCTTTAATAAGTAGAGCATCAAATAACAACAGCAAAGCTGTAGGTAATGTGTACCTGGTAAAGATCATAAGTTTCCTTCACAATCAAACTATGTTGGATATTTTCAGTCGCAAGATATTCATGATACCTATCTCAATTTATAAACAACACGAACCTAATAAAATGGCTAAAGTTGATTCACACACACATAGCACGTTTCAACACAGAAATTATAATTATAACAGCTGAAGATCATTTAATTTTTCTTAATACATTTTAAAACTCCTCTCTTTATTGTGAGTTGCTAATTATCATATTTCTTACTCAACTGAATTTTCATTATTACTATTTTTACATTAGCAAATGGATAAGAATCATATTACAGGATATATCAACATAAATTTCCTTATAATTTCAGGGATTCTCAAAATATGTCCTTTATAGTGTTATTTGAGAAAGTAATTAACGCAGACAATATTTTGAAAAAAGATAGAAAGGCCAGACCCTTATTAAAGCAGAAGTTCCAAGCAACGAGGAGAAGAGGAAGAGTTTTAATATCTCAGTTGTTTAGGAAGCGGATGCACGATAATGGGTTTGTCTGATGTTTCGTTTATGATTTTTTATTTCTTAAATACAATCATGGTTTTTTTTTCATTAAATATGAATAAAACTGTTAAAATGTTCCATTAGTTTTCCATAAAGTTTAATGGTATCCTGCATAGTATTTACGTGTATATTCGATACAAACTACTGATCATCGAGGCGTATTTCTTATTCTAATAATCTGATATACTTCATTCATTAGTCCTTGTACTTAAATTGATTTTCCATCTATGAGAGCTTATTTCCTTGTTACCGAATATCAGCAAATTTCAAAATGCATTGAAGACAAAAATCGTTGTCCCCCCCCCCCCCCCCCTAAATTCATGCTCTGTTGACGCCATACATTATGTAGCTCTTGAAATAATCCCCTGCACCTTACACCATTAATCGTCAACTATTCCAGCAATAAACATTTTGTAATAAACAATTTGCACTATACATCCTTCTAATGGTGTTCACAGTTTTCCACTTCTAAACACTATTCCTGTGTATGGTATTTCATATAATTTTATATATATATATATATATATAGATATATAAATGGTGTCTACCATTCATATGCTGTAGCACTCTCATGACATGTCGAAGGAAATTACAGAACACTATAGGTAAATATGTGTGTGTTGAAGATTTTATTTTGTTTATGTGTTTGTGTTTGCTTATAAGTATGCCGATGTTTTTTCATGTACGATACGATATTGCTTTTTATTTTGACAAGGTGAAACAGTATATCAAACCTTTAGTGGTCTGCTATAACCATTTGCTTACCAAGAATGAAATTCATTTTCTACGAAGACAAATCCTTATTTTTAATATTATCACCAAAGTATATAATGGGATTAAGGAACTTCCATGCCAGGTTGCAAGTTCATCACATCTAAATATCTTAGCTTTAAGCCATAGGTTTGAATAGCTTTATAAGGCCTTATTTACATTTAAGATAAACTATCACCTTCAAAGAGAAAAGGTAAAATTCCTTTCGTACATTGTAATTTGGGCCCCCAACCATATTTCAGCCGGAGGTTGGACGCTGATCATATGTATATATGGTCAGTAACTAAGGCACTGTCCCGCTTGATAGGGCAATGTCAATGTCACTGTCCCTTGCCTCTACCATTCATGAGCGACCTTTAAACCTTTATGGTATGCGCTTTTATTATTCTATAATCACGGGCATTGTAACGCCATCTCCTAATCCCTGCCCCTTACACCATTAATAGTCAACCATTTCAGCAATAAACATTTTTCCATATTAAATTTTCTCCTATGATTCCATATTGAACTATCTTTATCATTTGTATTTTAAATTTGATATTAACTTTACCTTTGTACTACAAATCAAAAACTTATTAAGAAGCTTATATCGTTTTTCTTTATTGCCATATCATATTAACTTATTTCCTGTTTCTGTGCAATAGTAGATATAACCATTGCTCTATACTCTTGGGTAGTGCCCTAGCCTCTGTCCCATGGTCTTCCATTAATTTGGATTATATTTATGTTTCCTTATTTCCTTATTTAATTTCCTCACCTGGTTATTTTCCTTGTTGAATCCCTTGAGCTTATGACATCCTGCTTTTCCCTGTAGGGTTGAAGCTAAGAAAACAACAACAATAATAATAATAATAATAATAATAATAATAATAATAATAATAATAATAATAATAATAATAATAATAATAGTAATAATAATAATAATAATAATAATAATAATAATAATAAGAAGAAGAAGAAGAAGAAGAAGAAGAAGAAGAAGAAGAAGAAGAAGACGAATATTTTTCTGTGTATTAATTGGGTACTAAGATCAATTATAATATGGCAAATATTAGTTATTCTATGAGTCACATTTAATGCTAGTAAATATCCTATAATTAAAATCAACCAAATGTCTTAAAAAGGATAATTCTTGTGAATTTATAAAAAATACTTTGTTTAGTTGATTATTGAGTATGTGAGTGCCATTGTTAATCTATAAACTAAGTTTTATATTTTAATAGCTGAAGCTATTTCCCTAATATATCGTGAATTGTAATTAAACACTGATATGAAATTATAATAAGATATTCCATTGAAAATAATTAGTGCATCTACATATTCAGTCGCTCGATGTCCTTATAATACAGCCTTAATTTCAGAGATAAGGTTATGGCATCATGTTCTCCCAAAATTACCTGTCTCATACTTCGTTCCAACATCAAGCTATCACGCATCCCCTTCTCAAGACTGCGGTAGTAATTTTGAAGATATCTTTCATGTGAACACAAGATAAAAAAAAAGGAATTCTTACCTTTTTGGAAAATGGTCAGCAAAAGGTGAGACATCATAGTTAGATAATCTCTTAACCTGAATGACTTTAAAGTAACTACTACCAACCGTAAAAATATAAATTATATATATATATATATATATATATATATATATATATATATATATATATATATATATATATATATATATATATACATCATACATATAGCAAGGCACTTCCCCCAATTTGGGGGGGTAGCCGACATCAACAAATGAAACAAAACAAAAAGGGGACCTCTACTCTCTACGTTCCTCCCTGCCTGACAAGGGACTCAACCGAGTTCAGCTGGTACTGCTAGGGTTACACAGCCCACCCTCCCCCGTTATCCACCACAGATGAAGCTTCATAATGCTAAATCCCCTACTGCTGCTACCTCCGCGGTCATATAAGGCACCGGAGGATGCAGCAGGGCCTACCGGAACTGCGTCACAATCGCTCGCCATTCATTCCTATTTCTAGCACACTCTCTTGCCTCTCTCACATCTATCCTCCTATCACCCAGAGCTTTCTTCACTCCATCCATCCACCCAAACCTTGGCCTTCCTCTTGTACTTCTCCCATCAACTTTTGCATTCATCACTTTCTTTAGCAGACAGCCATTTTCCATTCTCTCAACATGGCTAAACCACCTCAACACATTCATATCCACTCTAGCTGCTAACTCATTTTCTACATCCGTTCTCACTCTCACCACTTCGTTCCTAACACTATCTACTCAAGATACACCAGGCATACTCCTTAGACACTTCATCTCAAACACATTCAATTTCTGTCTCTCCATCACTTTCATTTCCGACAACTCCGATCCATACATCACAGTTGGTACAATCACTTTCTCATATAGAACTCTCTTTACATTCATGCCCAACCCTCTATTTTTTACTACTCCCTTAACTGCCCCCAACACTTTGTAAACTTCATTCACTCTCTGACGTACATCTACTTCCACTCCACCATTTGCTGCAACAACAGACCCCAAGTACTTAAACTGATCCACCTCCTCAAGTAACTCTCCATTCAACATGACATTCAACCTTGCACCACATTCCCTTCTCGTACATCTCATAACCTTACTCTTACCCACATTAACTCTCAACTTCCTTCTCTCACACACCCTTCCAAATTCTGTCACTAGTCGGTCAAGCTTCTCTTCTGTGTCTGCAACCAGTACAGTATCATCCGCAAACAACAACTGATTTACCTCCCATTCATGGTCATTCTCGTCTACCAGTTTTAATCCACGTCCAAGCACTCGAGCATTCACCTCTCTCACCACTCCATCAACATACAAGTTAAACAACCACGGCGACATCACACATCCCTGTCTCAGCCCCACTCTCACCAGAAACCAATCACTCACTTCATTTCCTATTCTAACACATGCTTTACTACCTTTGTAGAAACTTTTCACTGCTTGCAACAACCTTCCACCAACTCCATATAACCTCATCACATTCCACATTGCTTCCCTATCAACTCTATCATACGCTTTCTCCAGATCCATAAACGCAACGTACACCTCCTTACCTTTTGCTAAATATTTCTCGCATATCTGCCTAACTGTAAAAATCTGATTCATACAACCCCTACCTCTTCTAAAACCACCCTGTACTTCTAAGATTGCATTCTCTGTTTTATCCTTAATCCTATTAATCATTACTCTACCATAC
>NC_090731.1:149485273-149492773 GCF_036898095.1 Palaemon carinicauda
TAATAATAATAATAATAATAATAATAATAATAATAATAATAATAATAATAATAATAATAATAATAATAATAATAATAATAATAACAGATGTCAGTAAGAATTGGAGAAATGTTGCAGCGCAGTTAATTATTTAGTTTATTCCTTCACAATTATTATTATTATTATTATTATTACTATCCAAGCTACAACCCTAGTTAGAAAAGCAAGATGCTATAAGCCCAGGGGCTCCAACAGGGAAAAATAGCCCAGTGAGGAAAGGAAACAAGGAAATAAATAAATGAAGAGAACAAATTAACAATAAATCATTCTAAAAAAAGTAACAACGTCAAAACAGACAAGTCATATATAAACTATTAACAACATCAAAAACAATTATGTCATAAATAAACTTTAAAAAGACTCATGTCTGCCTGGTCAACAAAAAAGCATTTGCTCCAACTTTGAACTTTTGAAGTTCTACTGATTCAACTACCCGATTAGGAAGATCATTCCACAACTTGGTAACAGGTGGAATAAAACTTCTAGATTACTGCGTAGTATTGAGCCTCATGATGGAGAAGGCCTGGCTATTAGAATTAACTGCCTGCCTAGTATTACGAACAGGATAGAATTTTCCAGGGAGATCTGAATGTAAAGGATGGTCAGAGTTATGAAAAATCTTATGCAACATGCACAATGAACTAATTGAACGACTGTGCCAGAGATTAATATCTAGATCAGGAATAAGAAATTTAATAGACCGTAAGTTTCTGTCCAACAAATTAAGATGAGAATCAGCAGCTGAAGACCAGACAGGAGAACAATACTCAAAACAAGGTAGAATGAAAGAATTAAAACACTTCTTCAGAATAGATTCATCACCGAAAATCTTGAAAGACTTTCTCAATAAGCCTATTTTTTGTGCAATTGAAGAAGACACAGACCTTATATGTTTCTCAAAAGTAAATTTTCTGTCGAGAATCACACCTAAAATTTTGAAAGAGTCATACAAATTTAAAGAAACATTATCAATACTGAGATCCGGATGTTGAGGAGCCACCGTCCTTGACCTACTTACAATCATACTTTGAGTTTTATTAGGATTCAACTTCATACCCCATAATTTGCACCATGCACCAACTCTAGTTGAATCTCTATTAAGGGATTCACCAACCCCAGATCTACATTCAGGGGACGGAATTGATGCAAAGAGAGTAGCATCATCTGCATATGCAACAAGCTTGTTTTCTAGGTCAAACCACATGTCATGTGTATATAGTATGAAAAGTAATGGGCCAAGAGCACTACCCTTTGGAACACCGGATATCACATTCCTATAATCATTATGGTGCCCATCAATAACAACTCTTTGAGATCTATTACTTAAAAAATCAATAATAATGCTAAGAAACGACCCACCCACTCCCAACTGTTTTAGTTTGAAAACAAGGGCCTCGTGATTAACACGGTCAAAGGCAGCACTAAAATCAAGGCCAATCATACGAACTTCCTGACCACAATCAAGGGATTTCTGTACAGCATTGGAGATTGTAAGAAGGGCATCACATGCTCCAAGGCCTTTACGAAAACCAAATTGCAAACTAGGGAGTAGATGATTACCTTCAGCAAACCTATTAAGACGTTTTGCCAGAAGACGTTCAAAAACTTTAGATAATATGGGAGTTATGGAAATTGGGCGGTAATCAGTGGGACTTGATCTACCAAAAACACATTTACATAGAGGAGTAACATTACCAATTCTCCAACAAGTGCTAAAAGCTCCTCTTCTTGCTAACTTGCGCAAAATAACAGATAACTTTGGAGCTAAGAAATCTGCTGTCTTTATAAAAAACAAAGGAAAAATACCATTTGGGTCTACACCTCCATAAGCATCAAGGTCCACCAACAGAGCTTTAATCTCACGAGATCGAAAAGCTAAACTAGTTAGTTTAGCCTCAGGAAGACAGGAATGAGGAAGTTCAAGTTTTTCCTTACTCTGTTTACTGTCAAAAACATCAGCCAAAAGGGTTGCCTTTTCCTTTGGACAGTGAGTGACTGAGCCATCTGGTTTAAGTAAAGGAGGAACTGTTGCATCACACCAAGAAAACATACAAAAACCTAGAACAGTTTTGTCTTATAATAGCTGATGTCACAAGTGCTCTGGCATTTAATGAGTAACTAGTGCTTTCGTGCATTTCAATACACTTCTTCAGGGTACAATCGTGTAATAAAATGCACGAAAGCGCTAGGTACTGAAGTATTTCATTATTTTCTACTGGCTTTAGCTGTATATTAAGTCACGTGATTCTTGTGAAGGTAAAGCGTATATGTGCATATATATATATCTATATATATATATATATATATATATATATATATATATATATATATATATATATATATATATATATATATATATGTATGTATATATATATATATATATATATATATATATATATATATGTATATATATATATATATATATATATATATATATATATATATATATCACAAGCACACATGATTTCAATTAATGTAAATATCACCCACGAATGGCATTCAATACCGAATTCTATCTTGGGAATATATATCCACTTGGATTTCATTTTATGGTAACAGCTTCTGGTCGGGTGGAGATTCGAAGCTCAGTCGGTAAAGTCGTTGCTGGCATGGTTTCCGGCCCACAGGCGGGGGTTCGAATCTCCACCCGGCCAGAAGCTGTTACCATAAAATAAATTCCAAGTGGATATATATTCCCAAGATAGAATTCGGTATTAAATGCCATTCATGGGTGATATTTATATATATATATATATATATATATATATATATATATATATATGTATATGGATATGTATATATATATATATATATATATATATATATATATATATATATATATATATATATATATGTATGCATATGTATATGTATATGTATATATATATATATAATATATATATATATATATATATATATATACATATATATATATATATATATATATATACATGTATATATATATATATATATATATAAATTATATATACATATATATATATATATATATATATATATATAAATTATATATATATATATATATATATATATATTTATATATATATATATATATATATATATATATATATATATATATATATATATATATATATATATATATATATATATCTATATCTATATATATATATATATATATATACATATATATATATATATATATATATATATATATATATATATATCTTTATACTTCTAATTCTTTACCGCATCCATAATGGACACTCAAAAGGAATAAATAGCATAAAAGATTTTGTTATTATGAACCTATGGGTTGCTTCTAATCTTTCATATCTTTTATTTACCATCAAATCTATCTTAATTTGAGGCGTCATATCAATCACTGCCAGTAAAATGTAATGAATTCATATTACATCATCCTATGAAATATTTAGTGCGGTTTTCCTTTCAAAAATAAAATTCATAATTTCCGTGATGAGATTAAAGTTATAATCATATCTCCTGGAATATAAAGCGAATGCACAATTTTTGTATTAGATCAAAAGTTTGAGCTTAAATGAGAAATGCATGCAAGCGTAGGAACTCAATCAAATTTCAGGAAAAGCCCAAGGCTAGGATTATCGCATGATCCTTCAATGCATATCATAACTGCCTTATGAATCGAGATAAAAAAAAAAAAAAAAACAATCCTGAATATCTCCACTTGCATTTCCAACAGCTGAGCTTCTGGTAAGATGTAAGTCCGTATTGTGCAGGGAAATACGATGGACAAGACTCTTTGAAGCATTAAGCTGAATGAAGCTGCGTCTGCTGGAGTCCTTGGAACGATTCAGAACCACGTTAAAAGCTTCCGAAAGGATTAAGCGATAAGCAGATCGAGATTCCGAGGAAGAAGAAGAAGAAGAAGAAGAAGAAGAAGAAGAAGAAGAAGAAGAAGAAGAAGAAAGCCGATTAGCGAAGAAGATAACCGTTTGCATAAGTGTTGTCGGGAGAAGGCCATTCATCGAGGATGTCGTTAAGTCATAAATCTATTATTTTCTCCATAAAATGATCAACTTGAATAACAAGATGAAACTACAGATCGAATAAGAATTATTATTGATTCGATGATTCTAGCGCTACGCTTACACAAACGTAGTTGATAATTTTAATATTGTTTGATGGAACCTAATAACTCAGTAAAATATGTTTATATTCCAGCCTTCGCCAATCAAATCGCATAACCATCACGGCAAAATAAAATAATATTTCCATTTAATTTATATGACGAATAGCCATGAAGATCCGTCATTTTCATAACTAGAGAGTAGGACTGAATCAGATATACATTATTTACCTGCATATATATACTTTCCATTACAATTACAGTGAAGTAATATACTGTAAGCATAAGTTTTTGACTCATTAATTATTCCTCATTAAAGAATATCACAACGTATCAAAAGTTCTCTTAAAGAAATATATTTTCATTTGGTCATAATTTATTACCCCAACTTAATTCCACATTAATCAGTTTCTAAAATGGTATGAAAAACAGTTTCCGAAGGTAAACCTTGTTGGCAAAATTTTCAAATTATCTTACGTATGTATAACAAGAATTTTTAAGAAGGTAATCTTTCCCACAAAATTAATTTTCATTTAGAGCAAGAAAATGACAATACTTAGATTTTTTTTTAGATGTAAATAAAATGTTAAACAAAGAGTTATAAATGGATATGAAAATTTAGGAGGTTATGACTAGTTAAATTAATTACATATATGCATACACACATATATACACAAACACACACATGCAAATACCTATATATATATATATATATATATATATATATATATATATATATATATACAATGAGAGAGAGAGAGAGAGAGAGAGAGAGAGAGAGAGAGAGAGAGAGAGAGAGAGAGAGAGAGAGAGAGAGAGAGAGAAATTGCCATTTCCAAAGAATTGCAATATGTTTGTGTATCAGGAAAGGGAGAGATGAGTAACACAACTGGAGGTAAAATTAATTGAAATTTCCCTGAAGAAACGATATTACAAAACGCAAGGCAAATATGTTCGTGGATTCTTCAGAATTTTTCTATGAATTTGCAATGATCCCGTCCTAAATTGCCTTCTATTGTATATCAATTTACCTTTATTAAAAAAAAAAAAATTAGGTAATACAAATAATTTGATTTTGGTAAACTACCCAACACCAGAGGAAATGTAATTAAGCCCCTTTTTGAAGATATTTTATTAATATCATTGTTTAAAGATTAAAAGAAAATCTCAAATTCATATTAATACTACTTTCATTAAACTATGAAAAAAATTAAAATAACCAACCCCTACAAGATCAGCACGAACCAGTGTACTGAACTTTTTCCACCTTATGTTAAAGTTCAATAGGCCTTTCTCATGAAAGGTTCAATATCACTGAAAGGTTTCGGTTTCATTAGGAAAAGTAAGAGTTCCCATAAGAAATGAACCACTAATATCTGAAAACATCTGGTTGGGGGGGGGGGGCGCCTTGTTGCAGCCGGGGGTGCGGGATTATGTGTAGTGAATATTGACAATATTAAATTCGTAGGAAATATTACCTTCGAGGGTATTATGAATATATCGTTGCAGTATTGGAATATGTTTGATAATATTTTCAAGAAGATGTAGGTAGTTAAAGAGTGACAATTATTTTTATAAGTGTATATATATATATATATATATTATATCTGTGTGTGTATATGCATATATATATATATATATATATATATATATATATATATATATATATATATATATGTATGTATATATATATGTATATATATATATATATATATATATATATATATATATATATATATATATATATATATATGATAAATTTTGCACATTTAGGCATTTTCCTATTTATATAAGACATAAATCATACTCCTAATATCTGAATTTTCTCTATACCTCGGGATCAGAGACCCAAGGGGGAATCAACTGAGGTTCCATTGATCTAGCAAGGTTGATGACAATCCTCCCATACTTATGCCTGTCGAATTCAGGTTTTCTTGTACTTAGAATTGAAGTCAACCCATCTCCACCATTGTAGCTTGTTGTTAAGTTCGTACTTGGCTATGATTAACGATAATTTTTTTTACATTTAGACGTGTTTTTCATATTCATATAAGCCATATATTATACTACTCCTAATATCTGGATTCTCTCTCTCTCTCTCTCTCTCTCTCTCTCTCTCTCTCTCTCTCTCTCTCTCTCTCTCTCTCTCTCTCTGCCTAGATTTTCAGTGGTGGTTTTAGTAACTTTCCAGACCCCATCATCCTCTTATATTTGATGTTTCCGTATCTGTCGAGAATAAAGCCCAAAGCTACGATAAGTTCTGGCGCCTTAAGAGGATTATAGTCCAGGTTTCAGTCCCGGAGGTGCTAAGACCCTAGGCTGACAATCCCATAAACACAATTATATCCCTATTGTTATCACCCACATTCAGAGTAGGTGAGGTGCCTAACATAATATGGGTAAACTACGTACCAGAATAGCATTTAATCCCATTACCTCTTGGTTCATTGACCTCTTGAAGTCAACCGAATCGATGAAATATTTTTCATTCAAAAATTGTTTACAGAAAGTGGCGAACATGATCTCCCACGAAATATAAGGACCTGTTAATAAACGTGAAGATTATGATGAGGATATAAATAATAATGTTCGTGCCTTGCATGATTTAAAGAATATGATCTTTATGTCCCAGCGATGGGACCGGGGACGCCTTGTAATTTTAAGGAGCAACTGTAAATAAACTCATCGTTATACCCTAAAAGAGTCACTAACAAGATATTACAAATCACTTTCCCCTAGAAAATACGTTCCCTTATTTTACGTGATGTATAAATCACTAGACCTAATCATAAACATTTCATCTTTAGGGATTTTCTTTCAACCTTTAGAGCCTTTGGCAGAGATTTTCCCCTGGATACATAATCCGTTCCTAACTTTTTTGAGAGAGTAGATGTCTTATGTTATATACGTTCTCATTGGTTTAAAGCCCCCTTTCATCTTAATACTGACGAAATTTTTTTGTTTTTTCCTAAACAATGATGTACAAAATCTCGTAAATATTCAGGGTCTCATTTCAAAATTACACATTTAACTAATCTTTTATTAGTATAATTAGATTTTACAATGAAAAAAAGGAGTTGAAGCCAGATTAGTATAAGGGGAGAGCGATAAGCCGTTCACTAAATTGAAAAGAAGGACGTGGTACAGACCATAACCCATCTAGATTATATCAAGAGGCGAAATGAAGGCAATACATTACGTTGTCAGATAAATGGAGAAAGTGATATTGTTACAAAGATGTATAACTTTTTATCCTCAAAAAACTGGTGGCCTCATACGTGGTAACGTTCGTGACTGGTGATGCCAGCCAGGTTGGAATCCCGTTCAAACTCGTTAGTTCTTTTGGTCGCTGCAACCTCACCATCATTGTGAGTTAA
>NC_090731.1:149497773-149522773 GCF_036898095.1 Palaemon carinicauda
AATAATAAGCTTTATTCCAATATTTACATTGGCTATTACAATAAATACAAATTACATTGTAAATTACATCTAAAAATTAGATATTTACACGTGCCTTCATAAAAATTTACATCATTATAAAACATAAAAACATAGATTTACTTTATACAACTTTAAGAACAATAAAGAATTTGTGACATATATAGGTAAATCATAAAAGTAATTAAAACACAGAAACTTTTGCATATAAAATAGGAATCTTTTCATAATAGTATTTGAGGCTCAATAAAATTCTTATCTTGATAAAATATTTGCTATAAAAGTTACAGCATATCTCTCTACAATATTAAAATTATCTTTAGCATGATTATAACATTTCGATTTCAAAAGTGCTTATGAAATACAGGTAGGTTTCCTGTAAGCGATCATACGAAAATCTCCCACCATCACCGATCCGCATAAGTCAGCGTGTTGCGAAAATTGACCAAATCCCAGACATGAATTGTCTTGTCTGAGGACTTTGACCTACAGCGTACTAGAGGCGACTGCATTTTTTGTTGTTGTGGAATTTATTCGAGAATATTTATTAAGAATAATCTGCAGCTTTTCCTAAAGACTATCTAAAAGAGAGTTTGATCCACATACCTGAAATTATGTAATTCTGGTAAATACTTTTATATCAGCGTTCAAATATTCTGAGATGCAAATAGCCACTTCATAAGAATTTTCCTGCTACCTCCATGCGTGTTGTATATTCACCAAAACGGAACAGGTATATTCAATCAGGGAAATAATCGGCAACTAGCGTGTTGCGCGATATTCAGTGTGAAAAACCGGAAACGGGACCAAATATGAAACGGATGTGAATTCGGTCAGAAATTATACTCCGTAGAAGCGATGAAAAGAAATCATTATATGAAAATAAATGACTGTATGTTACATCTCGGAAAGGATCGACCTGATTAATAAAAGAAATTATAATAGTAATACAGTATTATCATTCAATACCTCTTCTCACATGTCAGTTCACCTTTCGCATAATTTAACATATCACGATAAGTTTTCTTAATTTTTTTTTTCTTTTTTTTTGGGATCAAAATTTCATCTCCATATTCTGATTAATTGCAAATAAGTTCTGCTGCAATATTTAGAAATGTGTAAATATAGGTTGATACACTAAAAAAACTATGATAAAAAATACGTATAAACAAGAGATGTCCTTGTTACGGTAACATTAAAAATATTAAGCAGTGAGAGAAAATTTTAATATCATATTGCAAAGACAAACATTTTTATAAAGATCGGCGCATAAAAATATCTGGTAATATTTCGGGATGAAAAATGAGATAATTAAAAATATTCGCAAAGTAAATAACCTAATGAGACCACGGATGAGAACACAGAATCCTCATCTCAGTCTCCACCAGCATCATGCCCCCCCCCCCCCCCCCCCCATCCTACATCATTTCATGTCCTCAAAACCCTTCGTCGTCTCTTCAAGAGTGAGGTCTTACCTCTTTAACTCTCCGACTCCAAGAGTAGACTGAAGGTAAAGTTAATTATGACTTGAAATTACATTTTTTTTTTTCTTGAATGGAATACATTATCCAGATGTCAAAGCAGGACATTATTTTCGACTCTTTAGTAGGAGGGAACATATACATTACTTGATAAGAATAGGAGTTGGGGACAATTAAGATTATCTCATTGTCAGATATAATGAAACCCTATAAAGAAGAAATCAACCACCAATAATTAAGTTGATTCCACTGATTCACACTTTAAGAATGAAAATGACTAAAATAAAAAAGATTAAAAAAAATCCATGATAAAATTTACGTTTAAAAAATATTTGCACTAAATATGTATTGCCTGTATAAATTAAAAAAATACCACTGCTTCTTTAGAGTTTGAATTAAAGAAAAATCATTCACACCTAACGATCAGCAGTTTAAATCGTTTACATAAGGATATCATTAAAGACAGTGTTAAATTAGTGATTGATATAAAAGATGTCTTATAATCAAAACGAAGCTTAAAAAGAAACACGATAGAGTAAAATCAATTAGAAGTTGAGAGAGAGAGAGAGAGAGAGAGAGAGAGAGAGAGAGAGAGAGAGAGAGAGAGAGAGAGAGAGAGAGAGAGATGTCCTGATTAAAACCACTGATTAAACATCAAGAAAACACTGAGTAAGCGTCAAGGAAATTGATACTTAGAGTGTAAACATAAATGATAATTAAAAATCACTAATTCTGCAGGAAATCAATTAATTTATTTAACAACTACCATCACACACAATAATTATGTCAATGAACTTCAATGTCCTAAAAAACTTTGAGTATTATCAAATTAATTTTACAACAAAATTGGTTGTGCATTTTTGAAGAAATTAGAATCACGATGACATAATCGTAAAACTTGAGTACCTCTGCTAAAAATCTTTTTTTAGTGTGATAAGCAAAAATTTTTATGAAAAAAGCAGACTTAAAGACCTTCATCTATGCATTCAACCACATAGGAGCAATATTCAGTTATTAATGTATTGCACCACTGTAATGTAAAAGGTGAACACCAATAATGGTATAATATACTTTTCTCTATATTAGAAATGAATAGTTTGGTACTATTATGAACATAAATAAGAGATTACCTCTCTCTCTCTCTCTCTCTCTCTCCTCTCTCTCTCTCTCTCTCTCTCTCTCTCTCTCTCTCTCTCTCTCTGTGTGTGTGTGTGGCTGCCTGTCCGTCTATCTCTTTCCCTCTTGTCTGTCTGTCTGTCTGTCTTATTTTGAAACAGAGAAGTTCTATTAGTTCCTGACTGATATTGAATATGGAAATATGAAAACAAATCCTTATAGTCTGTAAATCAAAGGAATAAAATTATTACAAAAAAAAAGTTGCACCTCTACACAATGAACTTAGCTGATCCCCAACCCCTTCCCCTCGTATTGCGCCTGTCAGCAATAATGATATCGACCTCTGGTGACCTCATATTTGGGTGATAAATGGCCTCGTTTCATTGTTCTCTGTCTTGCCTATTCAGTTTATCAGCCGAAAAGGGGAATCCTGTAGGGATTCTGGTTTTGTTCTTTCCCCTCTTTCCCGGCTCTATTGATAAGTCAACAATAATACTTTTTTTGCAAGGCATTATATATTAGTGATGGGTTCATATATCAAGGTATGTTCGGAATACGGACATCATGATTTATGTACTGACTAGTGTATGCGACCCGTAAAAACAGCGGGTAAATATAAACAATTAGATATATATGCACACGCATCCCCCTCTCACCAGGGTATGACTACTATATATATATATATATATATATATATATATATATATATATATATATATATATATATATATATATATATATATGCATATATATATATATATATATATATATATATACAAACACACACACATATATATATATATATATATATACAAACACAAACACACACATATATATATATATATATATATATATATATATATATATATATATATATATACATATATATATATATATATATGTATATATATATATATATATATATATATATATATATATATATATATATATATATATATATACTGTATAATCAGAAACTTGATCTTTAAGATATACGGGAGATGTACTAACATTTAGAATCTAGAGTCACCGTATTTTTGCTTATTAATATGATGGTGATTTTTCTTTTCGTTGAATAATTATATCTAGATGAAAACCTATAAAATTTATATTCTTCCTACGATAGCAAGGTTTCATGCTAAAAATTGGCAGGTTGATATCGATGATTGATTGAGATTTAGGAGGGCTGACGAAGTCAATAAAAACTGACAGAGCGGTTTATAATACAGAATATTAAACAAGGGTAGATGAATACGTCAGTTCTATAGATCACTGTCATGGCTATAGGCCTTTTCTCTCCTGTGTAAGGTTATGCTGTCTACGGAAGTTTTGTAGACGAAATATATAGTGAGTATGATACAAATTGAAAGACAGCTGTTGAATATTGTATCAGGAGATACAAATTCTCTCTCTCTATCTCTCTCTCTCTCTCTCTCTCTCTCTCTCTCTCTCTCTCTCTCTCTCTCTCTCTCTCTCTCTCTCTCTCTCTCTCTCTCTTTATCGCAGTCAGACAGCCTCCGATAATTTAGCGTTTACGCTACAAAATTGATGTTTATAAAATTCCTATGAAATATTTGCTTACATATGAATGCATAAAAAAATATTGTCTTGAGATGGTAATATTTTCAATAATGAAGTTATATTTTTCTGCCAAAGATTATATTGTTCATTGTTGATGAATGTGATACAAGATTGGGCGATAAAGAAAGACTTGTGAATTTAAAGAAGAGCTATGAACATTAGTGGAAAGAAATGGATTATAGTTGCCAATCCGTATATGATCACATATTATTAAAGTGAATGATTTTGTATACCAACAGGAAATGGGAGAAACCTTGTTTAGATTTAATTCAAATGGTACTTACCACCTTTTATCTCGTTAAAAAAAATAAAATAAAATTTAGGGGAAAAGAATAAAAAAAATATTATTAGTAATTATTGGAATAAAAATATTCTAGAATTAATCTATTTGGATATTCATCATTAACAAGCAAACAAAACAATCTTTCCATGTTTCAGAAATGATGAATTTATACATGGAAGTGAGAGATAGTATATGTTTTCTAAGTCTTGTATTTTGCTGAGGGATCCAGTTAGTTTCTAGAAACTTTTAAAAAATAAATTAACCTAGGCATTAGAACTTGAAATTTATTGAGAAGTCAAAATAGATTGTAGCAAGAGAGTACCGTTCCCATTCTGCGTGAAAAATAAAATGAGGTAATTCTAAAAGTTAGTTTTCCGGATTTTGGACCTTTTTTTCCAGAGCATTGTGACGTGGTGAGAGAAGGTTGTGAACTCAAAGGCAAGTTGAAAACAACTGAGTTTTATTATTATAGAACACTCTCCTTTATATACAAAACCTCAAGGCAACTGGCATTTTCATGTTCACAAGACAGACAATGTTACAGAGGAAAACCGGAGACATGATTATTCAGGTTCATTTTAGTGCGAGGGAAGAGCTCAGATACAAGCATAATATATACAAAATAATTTATGTACGATCGTGTGACACACGGTTGGTACAGCATTTAGACTACACCAAGATGTATTTATTATAGCATTATTATGATTTTTAGAATGGTTTTGATTTTCTCTACAGATTGTCTTGCAGTTTTGCATTTTAATTAAATAATAAATGTATACATGCTGCATCATTTTTCTTTTTTAGAGGGGGGGGGGGGGGGGGGTGGCAAAGTACACTCTCGCCTAAGATACCAAATTAACAGATTTTTAATTATTTTCCGTCTCATCGTAAGACTGCTATGTTTGCTTCAAGTACTTTACAGAAGTAGCTGAATATAGAAATTTGGCACAACTAAACCAGGAGAGACCAGTCTGAAAGCAATTAGAGCCTCTGGTTTTAAGAAAGTCTAGTAGAAGGCTGAAGCTCACGATAAACGAAACCATATGGTTAGGTTTCTATTGGTTAGGTTAGGTTTTAGAGCTAAGAAAACTGAAAATAAAAGAACATATTATCTGTATGGTTTCCATATTCGCCCATAACATTAATCAAAAAGAAAAGAACAGAACTTTCAAGGGATTATAATCGCGATGTGGAATGACCATATTTCAATGGAATACTAATATTTAAAAAAAAATTGTATAATTTATGAAATTACTGCAATTATGACATAATATTTCACGAGCTTTGAAATTGGAGATCTTCCTTACTATTACGTAGAAGACAGAGTAAATCAATGCTAAAAATATTCACACAAAAATAAATGCATAATAACAAATTATTATGTCATAAAATAGTTGTATAAGTTACCTGAACTATTTCATTACTCTGGTAAAGATGTTACAAATAATTAGCGAACCTAGTAATTAGAAACGACAGTTGGTTTATATAATCAAAAAAGAAAAAAATAGATAATAATAAAGCTTAAATTTACAAAAAGGGAAGAAATTCACTAAAACCGCTAATATTAAAAACTACGTTTTATAAAAATGTAGGCCCTACTAATATTTCCTTGTTATCCGAAGTTCTTTGTCTTTATCCTATCAAAGAATGCTTGGAATTTCTGGTTAGTTAAGGATACCTTAATCATATTTTCAATATGAGTAAACTTATAAATTCTTCGTCGAAGAGAAGAAATTTTAGTATCGTTTTTATCATAGTGTTGATATAAAAACTTTTGAATTTTTTTTTTAATAATATAAATCATCATTGTGTTCTAATTTTCATGGATAAAGTTTATTGCTTATATAATATAACAAACTTACAAAACTTCATGAATATATTTAGTTATTGCTATTTATGGCAAGGAAGATATTATCAAACGATTCCAACACGAAACAATCGCAAGGAATGAAACACCGACTTAGGACTGGAATTTTTAAACTTGAATTATCATTGTTTTCAGGAATGGAAGTAGGAGAAAAATAAAGTAATATCGTAATGCAATATATTGAGTTATTTACATTCCTTCATAACAAATTTAAAACGCTACTGTTTTCTGGCCGAAGTCTATACACTAATATCGTGTATTTATTATCGGAATCACTAAACGTTATTATTTTCTGTGAATGATATAAAAACATACACGTATATGTATATATATATATATATATATATATATATATATATATATATATATATATATATATATATATATATATATATATATATATATATATATATATATATATATATATATATATATATATATATATATATATATATATATATATATATATATATATATATATATATATATATATATATATACATGAACCACTTTCTTTCCAGTAGTATAGGATTAGACCTGAGTCAACTGTTTAATAATACATTAATGAGAAAAAAAAAATCTCATTTGTATATCCATAAAATCTTGAATCTAAATTACCCTAGTTAAAAATATTTATTATATATTAAGAAAGAATTAAACTTTCAAACACAAATCACCACTTGATTGTTTGAACAACGCCCAATCTTTAAATCCTGAATTCTGATCGCGGCACTCAGAGAGGATTCGTTTTGAAGTCTCAAGGAATAATGGATCAGCCACTTCCTATCATAGAGAGTCTTGCATCTTAAATCTCAGAGTAAAAAAAAAAAAAAAAAAAAAAAATGGGGCTGGTAATTTTTTTTGTGTAATATGGGAAATTATTTTACGAATATAAACATTAGGCAATAAATACAGACTTTTTTAAAACAGAAGATTCTTTGGGGGAGTTTAATATAATGCTAAGGTTCCTTTTCGCCTTGAGTGTTTTCTTTGCATTCAATATTTCCTCGTCTTGATGGGGTCAGGTTCTTATCCTGGTCATAAAAGGGATTCCTTACGAACAAAAGGGTTTACCTTTTGTTATGAGAGAGAGAGAGAGAGAGAGAGAGAGAGAGAGAGAGAGAGAGAGAGAGAGAGAGAGAGAGAGAGAGAGATGGGCATTGTGGATTTTAGAGGGAAAATAAAACTCCAGTTTTATTATTCATGGATTTTCTTAAGGGGCAACCCTATTCAACCATATTCTGTTTACTGCATTTAATCTTTTTTCTTGGTTTTGTTTTTGGCCTTATTCAACTTTCGAGAAAAATTCTATATTTCTATTTGGATTTTCAAAGTCTTTTAAATTCGAGTAAAAAAAATTCCTTTTCCTATTTATTATTATTAAAGAAATTAGTTCGAAGTAAAAAATAACTCTTTTAACAAAATCTCATAGATGCGAGGGAATTTATTTGATAAACATTTAAGGAGTTTACCACAACGATTAAAAAAAAAAAACACTTATCCTTTACGTGCATCTGTTGAGTGAATCTGTAAATAAATAAACCATTGATGCCAAAGTGAACTTGATTTAGATATATCTCTTTTAATGACACCAAATATTAATTATTATTATTATTTTTTCTTTAGCCAATAGCAATAACATTTAATGTATGATTTCATAATGACTTGGCTAGTTCGTCGGTATATTTAATTATCATATATATCACATTTACACATAATCAAGATCATGCCTGGTTAAGACGATCCTCTTTAATGTTCTTTTCTTTATAAACTAGGTCACCTTAGGATGTGAATTTTTTGTCATGTCTATATATGATTGTTTTTATAAACAAAATAACCATTATCGGAAATAATGTTATAAGATAATATCTGAACTTCTTTAAATGTAACCTATTTCTTTTTTCCTTAGAGCCAAGGATAAGTAGAACCGTATATTGTTTGATGAAATATTTATCGATTGTACCAATTAACCTCAAATTCACTCACACCAAATACTATGTTGCGTTTCACGGACGTTTGTTCGAATAAGGTACACATTTTAGTGGTTTTCTATCTACAGTTCTTCAATATAAAGTATCCAGTAGTCCCATATGCTTTACGCAATACTTTATAGGATGTGAATATCTTGAAAAATTCATTTCGTAAGTTAAATCAGAGATATTTACGCTTCATTACCTCCGCCAACGAAGTTGGGAGGAGGTTATGTTTTCGAGTCAGTTTATTACCTCCAACAAGGATGTTATGTTTTCGTGTTGCTTTAATTATTTATTTGTTGATTGATTAATTTGTCTGTGTCTTTGGACAGGTGTTCGTCTAAACTACTCAACGGATTTTGACGAAGTTTTCACTACAGATAGATCCTGGAGCATGGGCGACCCCATTTAAATATGGAGATGATCCGGATTTGCATTTTTTTCACAATTTTAAAGATTACGTGAAAACAAATTGACGAACTATCCAACACAGATAGATCTTGTGCCATGGACGACTCTATTAACTTTTGGAGATAAGCCAGTACCGGATCCGGATTCTAGATCCAGTTTTGCATTTTTCATGATTTTAAAGATAATGTTAAAACAAATTTTCCCCAAATATAAACAATGGATAGATATTATGCATCGGAAGAAACCCATCAAATTTTTGGTAGTGATGCTGATCAAAGTCACGATTCTGGATCAACATTGCCCTTTTTATCATCTACTGTATAGTCAGCATATGAAGAGTGGGAGGCGATGTCCATAGACTTTAGTTAAATGTTGGCAATATTCTTTGGCGAAGGTCTGAACTCTCTGATTGCTCTTCTTACCTATGTGATGTTGATAAATCAATATCTTAGTATAAACCTTTTAGTAAGATATTTTCTCTTGCAAACGTCATCAGAAATATAGAAAGAAGACTCTACTAAAACTATAGTGAACTGACTATTTCATTTCACGACATGCGTACCTTGACAAATAGTTGTATATGGGTATATGAATTTGATAAATCAAGTGGTTTGAAAAATTCAATAGTTTAATATAATGCTACCAATAGTTTAATATAATGCTTGCAATAATGCTACCAAAGAGGAAGTTACTGCTTGTTAGCATTGTATCTTATGGCGTCAGTTAATTTGACTACACTTGCTACAATAGTTCTCGAGAGAAAAAAAATGCTGTTTGAAGCTTTTGAATTACAGGAGAAACTATGTAGTAAATTATTCTCATTCCATAAAAAGAAAAAAATTCTACCAGAATTGGAATCCTGATTCTAGGTTCTTTACGATAATCAGCAGAAAATATTTCAATAATGTTTTTATTAGACACGTCATTGAATAAAAAAGAAATAGAACACCATACTTAATTTGATGTGGTTCATCTCTCCTATTTGCCTATCAATTTTTAAGCTTTCTAAACGTGAATTAATCTAGCATTAGGAGTTGGCAATTTTCTTACACTTCATTTCAGTTAATAATTAGTTATTCATAGTAATCATTACAAAGAAAGGTACTTCAATGTCACATGCAAAGGTAATGTACATAACGTCCCTTTAAGTGCTTACCAATTCTCAATGCATTACATGTAATTCATTCATTTATATCTTAATTATGTTATGTACTGAGGTCTAGCTTCATAAAACAGCGAGCATATTTCTGATATAAAAGTATATCATTGAGTGAAATGAATGAAGAAACATTTATCTTTTTTTTCTATTCATGGCTCATTTTTTTTACAAGGAAAAAAAATTTTGTGCTGAAGTCAAAAACTGTCTGACGTTGATCAAAATTTAATTTAGTAATGCCTTTGCAAATGCACCCAAGCAATTTTCTAAGTCAATCACGTCGTAAATATGAGGAGCAGAAAGATTTCTTAAAATACCATAATCATTTTTGGAATTTTATCGTCAGCCTTTTGATCATCATGTTGTCGTGTAACTGACTAAATCTTACCTCGCAATAGACGGAAATTGATTTCAGTTGAAAATTAGAGGCTGGACACGGAAGCAAATCAGTATTCAGCTGTTGATGAAAAAAAAATTCTATGACAATCTCTCTCTCTCTCTCTCTCTCTCCTCCCTCTCTCTCTCTCTCTCTCTCTCTCTCTCTCTCTCTCTCTCTCTCTCTCTCTCTCTCTCTCTCTCTCTCTCTCACGGGTTTATGCTATGTTAAACTTTATTTCGTAGCTAATATTCCTTGTGGTTGTCCAGCTATTATGTATTGCATGTGAAATATTTACGCTTCAGTCTTTCTGACAAAATTTCCTTTCTGGTTTCCCTCAATAGAATGACCTTCATCATTTTCAATTCCCTTAAATTATATGTTGATGTCTAGAGTAAATGCACCATCACTACAAAGAAAGAAAAAGAAAAAATCATTATACATTATATAAACATAAATCTTTTATCTCTGCCCTACCTGCATGGCTATCCATAAACTCTGAATGGCCTATTATGTTTATAACTGTCATTCCAGGTAAATTCAACGTATGATATCTGAATTATGCACCTTCCATTACCCATTGATCTCCAATCTCTTCTCAACAAAATATCTCAACATATATTGATTAATCCTTTCACATAAGTAAATTTTTCTATTTATTTTAGTAACTAAAATTTTTTAAGATGATTTATAATAAAAAATACATGAGCTAAAAGATAGCCTCTGTGTATTGCTTTAGTGATTGTTAATTAATTTTCGGAGGCGAGAGGACGAAACTAAGGCAAAGGGATGTACTACACGAGTGTCACACGAGCGTACATAAAAATTACATTTCTCTTTTTTGTATATATTATCTTTTGTATCTTCGCTCTCCCCTCGCACGGACAGCAACTTGTTTTAACATGTCTGCATACTCCATTGTTAACTGTTAACAGAAATGGTTGCTGGTTGACAAGAAATAGCATGTTGTATTATGTGACCTCCTTACCGGGACCTTGTGTCTATATATACTGGTTGTGTCGTAATAAAGTTACTCAGTTGCTTTCATCTCGTCTTTGAGTCACAACCTACTCTTGGCTTGTCACATTTGTGACCCCGGAATTTGACTCGCTCCTCCCGCCTTTCCCCCATCACTGTTACTATGACGGACTCCACAGAAGTTGGCGCCGCTCCATTGAAACTTTAATCGTTTGCCAGCGAAGAGACGTTTGCTTGGTTTCAGCACGCAGAAGTCAAGTTCCACATCAAGGACGTGACTCGCTCAACCACCAAAGCAGATTATGTTCTCGCAACGATACCCGAGGAAACCTTTCCGGAAATCTCCGACTGGCTTTGTGAACAAGGAGACATCTCAATAGCATATGACACCCTCCAAGCATACCTTCTGCAGGAGTAATCTCCGTCGCCAGCCGCCCGCATAGCAAAGTTTTATTCAGCTCTCTCAACAACCGTTGGGGGACTAAAGGGCTTCGCTTGCCCTCAGAGGGAATGACCAGTATCGCTCGCCTGCAACTTGCCGCAGACGGCTCTCCTTGTGAGATGAACCTACTTCGTGCCCTTTGGGTACGCCGTTTACCCGAACCTGTGCGCGCTGCCATATCCGATGCCGATAGTTTACCCATAAAGTAGTTGATGACCAAAGCCGACCCCCGTATGTACAGCCCCTTCATGACTTTCAAGACCTCCATCAACGTCTCCACTTCTGACGAACAGGACGCCTATTCAACGTCAACCGAAGCTGACGTGAAAGCCGTAGGACACTCACGCCTACTCCATGACGTGCCGGAGCGGCGACTAAGCCACCCATCATCCGCCACTCGCTCGCGCCCCAACCAACGACTTCTACAGCCACTTACTGCCGCCCATCGACCGCAGTTTTTCTACTACCACTCCAGATTCGGGGCTGCCGCGATGAAATGTGCCAAGGATCGTCAGTGGCTAAAAAACGTGTAAGTAGGCCATCGCTAGTGGCGGTGGCCTCCCGTGTTTCTAATCTTTTCTTTCTACATGATGCAGGAACGGGCGTGCAATATTTGGTAGACACGGGTGCGTGTCATTCTCTTTTGCCAAAGGAACTCTTCAGGACACGACGTAGTCTGTCTAAGTCTGCCGACGTCCGCCTGGTAGCCGCCAAAGGATCTGCGATACCCACCTACGGTTACAAGAACCTCACATTATCATTTGCAATAGGCAAATCTTTGGTGCAGATTTCCTCTCTCATTTCCACCTTCTGGTCGATGTTGCCCATCGACAATTGGTCAACGCAGACTCGTACTTGTCATCACCTCTTCAACCCACCCCCTCCAACCTCGCTCTCCACATCAGCACACCCACGGATGCCTACACCCACCTCCTCACGTTATACCCAGAGGTTTTCCGTCCAGAACTTCGCCAAATGCCCATGGCTCCTGCCAAACACATTATTCATCACCCTATCAAGACGACGGGACCCCCAGTCTTTGCCAAATTCAAACGTCTGGCACCGGATCGATTGGCAGCCACCAAACAGACGTTCGCCGAAATGGAAGAAATGGGCCTTTGCCAGAAGGCCTCCAGTCCATCGTCCTGAAGAGAGACAGCTCCCTCCGTCCGTGTGGGGATTACAGGCGCCTGAATATGCAAACAGAACCGGATCACTACACCCTCCCAAACATCGCCGACGTGACCTCCTATCTGCATAAAGCAAAGGTTTTCTCCACGCTCGACCTCCCGAAAGGGTATCATCAGGTGCCTATGAACCCATAAGACATCCCCAAGACTCCCATCACCATTCCGTTCGATACATACACCTTCAATTAGTCCTATTTTGGCCTTCGTAATGCTGGGGCCACTTTTCAATGTCTCATGGAGGGCCTCTTAGGGGACCTCCCCTCTATGTATGTTACGTGGACGACATACTTGTGTTCTCTTCCTCAAAAGAGGAACACCTCCGTCACCTGCGCATCGTGCTCAACCGCCTACAACAAAACGGCCTTGTAGTCCGGTACGACAAGTGTACCTTTGGTGACAACAAAGTGTCGTCCTTAGGGCACCGCATCACTCCTGAAGGAGTTCATCCCCTCCCTGAGAAGGAAGCAGCCGTTCAGAACTTCCTCACACCCTCGACCGTCAAAGCACTGCAGGAATTCTTGGGCATGATCAACTATTATCACCGTTTTCTGCCAGCCATTGCCACTACTCTTGCTCCCCTCTATGCCCTCCAAGGCAAGCCAAAAGACCTGAAGTGGGGGCCCCATCAAGAAGCGGCCTTCTACAACGCAAAGAATGCCCTATCAACCGCTGCTGCTCTCACTTTTCCCGTCCCACATTCCCCTTTCCTTCTCTCCACAGATGCCAGCAACGTCGCTATTGGTACAGTACTCAAACAAGTAGTCAACGGCTCACCCCGCCCATAGGCCTTTTTCAGCAGAAAACTGTCCATGGCCAAATCGGGTTATTCTACCTTCGATCACAAATTGCTGTCGGTGCAATTGGCTGTCCATCACTTTCGCCATTTCTTAGAAGGTATGCCCTTCGTCATTCGCATAGACCACATGCCTCTGGTGCACGCCTTCACTCGACAGTCTGACGCCTGGTCCGCCCATCGACACCAACATCTCTCCTCCGTGGATGAATACAATTCACCCTTCAACAGGTCCCTGGGAAAATGAATCCTATTGCCGATGCCCAGTCAAGAAACACGCTGGCCGTTAATTGGAATTGGATTACAGTCCCTTGGCTGAAGCTCAACGACAGGATCCAGAATATCAAGCATGTAGGACATCCTGCACATCCCTCCGTTGGGAAAACGTCCCCCTCGATGACTCCAACACCACCCTCCTCTGTTACGTCAGTACTGGTAAACAGCAACTGTGGAATCCTGCACCCATGCATCGACAGGCGTTTAATTTCATTCACGGCCTTTCATATCCCTCGTGCCATTCTACTGCACAGCTGCTGAAGACGAAGTTCATTTGGCACGGCATTACTAAGGATGCTAAGGATTGGGTTCGTGCCTGTACTTCTTGCCAAATTTCCAGAGTACATCAACACACGGATTCAGGAGTGGGCACCTATCCTCAACCTCAGCGTCATTTTGCCCACATTCACGTCGACATTGTAGGCCCCCTACCCACATAAAGGACATCGTTACATGTTTATCGTCATCAGCCACACTACTTGTTGACCTGAAGCCATTCCCATGGAAACTGCAACATCCACCTCATGTACATCTGCTTTACTCTCAGGATGGATGGCAAGAATTGGTATCCCTGAGCTTATTGCTTCTGACAGGGGTACCATTTTCACCTCTCATTTGTGGACATCATTAGCGAATCTCCTGGGCATCACCCTACATCAGACAACTGCCTACAACCCCGCTGCCAGTGGAATGGATGAACGTTTTCATCGCACCCTCAAAGCAGCTTTGATGTCACGCTGCAAGGACTCCAACTAGTATAATCAACTTCCCTGGGTCCTCTTGGGACTGAGGACCACTTCTAAAGACGCCCTGTACGGCTTGGCAGCTGAAATGATGCATAGCGACCCGTTGCTTGTCCCTACCGAATTTTTTCCTTCTGCAACCTCCTCCGATAATCTCCAGCGCATACGTTACGTCATGGGAAAATTTACTCCATACCGCCAGACTTACAAGCCCCCAGCGAAGCATCGCATACCGACAAACTTGCACCCTGCAATGCACGTCTTCCTACGCAATGACACTAGCAAGCCACCGCTAACGGCCCTCTAACACGGGCCCTTTCCTTGTGATCTGACGCAATCCGAAAGCATTCCTACTAATCATTAGTGGCAAAGAAGACTGGGTGTCCATTAATCGTCTAAAACCTGCTTATCTCCTGCCAGATGACCCACATACAGTTCGCCTCTCTAGATCAGGACGCCCTATTTAACATGTACAGTATGTCATTTTTAGGGGGAGAGTCATGTACCACCCGTATGTCACACGAGCGTACATAGTAACATTTCTTTTTTTATATATATTATCCTCTGTATCTTTGCTCTCCCCTTGCACTGACAGCAACTTATTTTAACATGTCTGCATACTCCATTGTTAACTGTTAACAGAACCGGTTGTTGGTTGACAAGAAATAGCATGTCTGTATTTTTTTACCTTCTTACCGGGACCTTGTGTGTATATATACTCGATGTGTCGTAATAAAATTACTCAGTTGCTTTCATCTCGCCTTTGAGTCACAACCTACTCTTGACTTGTCACAGGGAAAAGGCTTCTCATTGTCATGCCAAATCCGTATCCCCTAACTCGAGTGTTTCTGAACCGAGAGAAAATGAAGGCGCAAATGGACAAGGCAACAAAGGCCACGTCTTTTGTTTCAAAAGAATTTCAAGAAAACATACTCAATATTTCTCATTTGAAATAATAGGAATGTCTGTCGTTTTGTTAATTTTTTCGAGCATAGAAAAAATTCTGATTTTTCTTATCACATATATAATTTATATAAATATATAACATTATCTATATAATCCTTAGTGTCAATTCTTTCTAACAAATTTTTCTAGGCATTATATTTTACTATTCCAAATTCATAATAAAAAAATACTCTGTATAATTTAGGAGTTATCTTAAAATATTGCGAATATTAAGTAGAAGAAATTGTCAGTTAAAACCCTATAAAATATTATGACACCTGATGGACCACCAAGTGCATAAAAACATTATCATGAGACCTTTTTATCATACAAACTTTTTGTCTACAACGGGACGAAAAATGAATATATTCTTAATCTTAATGTGCTATTCATCGATGGAGAGTATGTGATGTTAGACATGCAACTTTCTTACGCAATAGCTGCTTTAACTGTGATTGTATTTTTATGTATTTGTCTTTTCATTACATACAACCAAAATCTAATGTAAAAGACGTGAATGCTCTCATTACAAACGTAATTCCCATTCCTAGAAGTATTATTCTACCAAACGTTCTTTATTTTCGAGACATTTTTTCCACTTAATTGAGACACCAAGAATTGGACAAAGACACATCCAAGCCTTTTTGGAGCAATAATTTTCGATTTTCTGAGTGAAGATGAGGTCTCTTTGTCCTCTCGAGAGAAATGTGCAATCCTGCTTAGCACTGCAATTTGGATTTCGATACGGATGAGTAGCAAATGTTGTCTCCTCGGTTAAATTTTATAAATTATTTTGCATATGCTATTGCACATTCAGTGGTATTTACTACTATTTCACTTACTGCAACATAGGAAAAATTATTTATCATACTTCTTTTTATCAAATTCATTTGACTTTATTATTCCTCAGTCTACACTTCTCTGTTTCTTTTGAAGCAAAGAGGAAAATCACATCAAAATATTAATTATAAAGAAATAATGGTCAGTAAAAAATTATTTCATTCCTTCTCCTGCCATTACATATAACAACTTACTTTTCCATTTTTTTTTCAGAAAAGTACCATATAACAAATATTTCCCCCTTCTCTTTTTTATGTAGAATAATGAATATAACTCTTTGTAATCCCTATTAAAGTAATCGCACAGTAGGGACACGCATATATAAATCTACCTTGGGGGGTAATTTTTGTGGCGATTTTGTATTTGAAATATGAAACCGTCCAAAACCTTTTGTTTTTCAACGAATATTTTACTTTGAAAAAAAGGTCTCCCATTCATTTTGATTACGTTTTAGAATCATCAGAAAGTAATATATTACATTAATAAATCATGAAAAAAAACAAGTTAGTAGCTGGTTTTTTTATGCAGAGAATTACTTTCATGAATTTTTCACAGTTGCTTTATTAAAGAATTATTCAAATAATATAAATACAATGCAAAAATCCCTATAATCTTAAAACTGGATTACCATTTCCTTTTGCAACACCATGACCAATGTATCAAACTTGATATTAATAATAGGAAAAGGAGAGTAATTTCTCGCCTTATTTTATAAAGAATATTTTATATATTTAATGAGGTAGAATCATCAGAATATTTAGTAACTATGATCTGTTATACAGGGTCTTAAAAATTGGAGGTTAATGAAAGATTGGAAAAAGCAAACCAAACAATGGCAAGGTTAAGTAAAATTTAGAAATAAAATAGCCTGATGTTACATATAAAATTCAGGCTATATATGATTTAGTGAGATCAGTGTTACTGTATCGACATGAGTCATCGTATGACAATGAAATAATACCCTACAGATTTTGTAGATTTGAGAATTGAGCCCGTAAATTACACGAATAATGGGAGTTAAATGGCAGGAAAGAATGAGAAATGAAACTATAATAAAGATTACTCGAGTGCCATATGTGGATGAGATCATGGTAAGGGGTACATGAAGATGGTTTGGGACTGCTCTTCGCAATCACCCAGAGATTAGTTCACCAAACTTCTGACTGGGCTTCCCAGGTCACTAGAAGAATTGGAAGACCAAGGCCTACATGGCTGAGGACTGTGAAGCTTGAAGTAAATGATGGATGGAGAAGTACTGATTTAAAAGCTCAAGACAGAGACGACTGGCGAAATTTAACCAAGGCCCTTTGCGTCATTAGGCGTGGGAGGAGATGATGATGATGATGATGATGATATTGTTATGGCACAGGATATACACTTTAGAAGTTTCAAAGAAAAATGTATCTGACACATCTTGCATCATACTGTTTTTTTTTCCTAAACCCAAGGAGGCTAAAAAAAAAAAAAAAAAAAAAAATAATAATAATAATAATAATAATAATAATAATAATAATGGTACGACATGATAACATTTTCTTTGGATAATTTATAAAATTACATGATATGCCGTTATATATTAACAAATATATACACTGCAAAAAAAACACAGCCTTCCCCCCCCCCCCCAACAAAAAAAAATAGGGAAAAATAAAGATGCCTATGGGGGAATGTAAGGTTTCTTTTCGAGTTGAGTGTTTTCTTTGCTTTCAAGATTTCCTCGTCTTGATGGGGTCGGGTTCTCATCCTGGTTATAAGAGGGATTCCTTACGAACAAAAGGGTTTACCTTTTGTTATGCGAGAAAATGAGAGAGAGAGAGAGAGAGAGAGAGAGAGAGAGAGAGAGAGAGAGAGAGAGAGAGAGAGAGAGAGAGAGAGGATTAAACTCGTTTATTACTCGTGGCTTTTCCAAGATGAACCCAATGAAACCATATTTTGATTGAAGCATTCAGTCTTTTCTGATTTGCGTTTCTACATCTCCAACTTTTTAGAAAAATTCTATATTTTATATTGATTTTTCAAATCTTTTAATTTACGGTAAAAATAATTCCTTTTCTTATTTTATGTGAATAAATAAAATAGTTCAAAGTAAACGATTTCCAGCCCTTCTAACACTGAATTGATTTAGCATTAGGAGTTTGCCACTATTGGGACACTTTATTTCAGTCCTTAATAATCAATGATTACAGGATTACAAAAAGGAACTTCAATGTAACATACAAAGATTATGTACATACAGTCCCTTTCAGTGCTTACCAATTCTCCATGGATCACAAGTAATTTAAACATTCATATTTTCAGTATGTTATGTACGGAGTTCTAGCCTCGTAAAATGCACTGTTAAAAAAACCTTGTAATTTTAATTGGAAATCCCCGTAGAAATATATTGTTCTAAGACATATTTCAGTATATTACAGATGACCGTATTTTTACCATACTTTGGTATTATCTTTTACTGATTGGAGACCGTAATATCCTTCCTTTACGTCAATATATCCGTTTTTAAACCGGCAAATGCCTAGCAACATTTATTCCAGGAATTTTACGTTTTTTTTTTTCCCACGAAAAATTATCCACAGGGTAATAAGTATAGTTCTGATAGAAAAGTATATTATCGTAATGTAAAATGAAACAAGAACATATAACTTTTTTTCTATTCATGACTCATTTTACCAAAAACCTTTGTGCTTATGACAGTAATTGTCTATATTTGATATAGACTTGATTTCGTAATACCTTTGTAAATGCACCCAAACTATTTTCAAAGTCAATCACGTCGTATATATAAGGAGCAGAAAACTTTCTTACGATACCATAATCCTTTTTGGAATTTCATCGTCAGCCTTTTGATCATCGTGTTGTCGTGTAACTGACTAAGTCGTACCTCGCAATAGACGGAAATTGATTCCAGTTGAAGATTAGAGGCTGGACAAGGAAGCAAATCAGTATTCAACAGTTGATGAAATAAGGTTTCCATGCCAATCAAGCTCTCTCTCTCTTTCTCTCTGTTTATATAATTCTTGTGTTTATTCTTTCTAAAAAAATATTACGAGTCTTTATATTTTACTATTCGAAATTTATAATAAAAAATACTCTGTAGATTTTAAGAGCTATCTAAAAACATTGCGAATATTAAGAAGAAATGGTTTGTTTAAACCCTATAAACTATTATGAATTGTGATGGACCACCTATTGTAAAAAAAAAAAAAAAAAAAAAAAAAAAAAAAAAAAAAAAAAAAAAAAAAAAAAATATCATGAAACCTTTTCATCATATAATTTTTGTCTATAACGAGATGAAAATAAATATATTCTTATTCGTAAAGTGGTATTTATCAGATGAAAATATGGGATGTTGGACATGCAACTATCTTACGGTACGAGTATATTGGCCTTAACTGTTATATTATTTTTATGAGTTTGTCATTTCATTATATACAACCAGAATCTAATTTATAAGACCTGATTTCTCTCATTACAAACGTATTTCCCATTCCAGGAAGTATTATTCTACGAAACGCTCTTTATTTCCAAGACATTTTTACACTGTGGCACTTAATGGAGACACCAAGAATTGGACCCAGAGACATCCGAGCCTTTTTGGGAGCAATATTTTTCGATTTTCTGCGTGAGGATGAGGTCTCTTTGTCCTCTCGAGAGAAATGTGCAATCCTGCTTAGCACTGCATTTCGGATTTTGAAACAGAAGAGGAGCAAAGATTGTCTCCTCGGTTAAATTTTATAAATTATGTTGCATATGCTAATGCATATCCAGTGCTATTTAAAACTATTTTGCTTACTGCGATATGGAAAATAATATTTTATCATACTTCCTTCCTTTCATGAAATTTATGTCTTTATTATCCCTCAGTCTATACTTCTCTCCCTTCCTCTTGAAGCAAATAGGAAATGCATTTCAAAACATTAATTATAAAGAAATAATGGTCAGTAAAAATTCATTCATTCCTTCTCTTGCCATTACATGTAAAAACTTAATATTCTATCAATTTTTCACAAATAGATAATATAGCAAATCCTTTCCCCCCTCTCTTTTTTTCTTATCCGGAATAATGAATATTACTCTTTGTAATCCCTATAAAAATAAGCTGACAGGGGACAGACATACATGAATCTGCCTCGTGAGGCAATTAGGGTGATGATTATGTATTTGAAATATGAATGGTCTAAAACCTTTTGTTTTTCAGCAAATGGTTTACTTTGAAAAAATTACCTCCCATTCTTTTCTATTAGGTTTTAGAATCATCAGAGCGAATATGAAAGTAATATATTACACTGATAAATCATGAAAAAAGAACAGTTAGTTGCTAGTTTTTTATACAGAGAATTAGCTTTATGAAATTTTCACAGCTGTTTTTATCAAAGAATTATTCATATAATTTAAATCAAGTGCAAAACTAAATATCATCCTCAAGGTCATTCATCCTTTAGAAAGGAAAACCTATATTTTTCTCTTAATGACTTTTAAAAATCAAAGCATGGAAACCTCGGAGAATAAAACTTACCATAGATCTTCCTATTAAAAGCTAGATTATCAGTTCCTTTTGCGAAACCATGGCCAGGGAATCAAACTTTATATTAATAAAAGGAGAAGGAGAGTAATTTCTCGCCTTACTTTCTAAAGAAGATTATATATATTCAATGAGGTAGAATCATTTGAATATTTAGGAACTATGATCTCTAATACAAGGTCTTCAGAATTTGGGTTTAATGAAAGATTGAAAAGGTAAATTCGACGATGGCTAGGTTAAGTAACATTTAGAAATAAAATAACCTGAAATTACGTATAAAAATCACGCTTTATATTAGCCTACTAAGATTTGTTTTTAAAACGACAAATGCCTGGCAACCTTTATTCCAGGATTTTTACCGTTTTATTTCACGGTAATGTTTTAACAGTATAGTAAGTATTGTTCTGATATGAAAAAATATATTATCGACACGTGAAATAAATCAAGAAACATTTACCATTTTTCTATTCTTGACTTACTTCATCAAAAACATTTGTCCTGGAGTCAGAAATTGACTGTCTTTGATATAGACTTGATTTCGTAACACCTTTGCAAATGCACCCAAACAATTTTCAAAGTCAATCTCGTCGTATATCTAAGGAGAAGAAAACATTCTTACGATACCATAATCCTTTTTGGAATTTTATCGTCAGCCTTTTGATCATCGTGTTGTCGTGTAACTGACTAAGTCGTACCTCGCAATGGACGGAAATTGATTTCGGTTGAAGATTAGAGGCTGGACACGGAAGTAAATCAGGATAACAGTTGATGAAATAAGGTGTCCATGCCAATCTCTCTCTCTCTCTCTCTCTCTCTCTCTCTCTCTCTCTCTCTCTCTCTCGGAATTATGCTATGTTAAACTTTATTTCGAAGCTAATACTCCTTGTGGTTGTTCAGCTATTACGTATTGTATGTGCAATATCTACGCTTCAGTCTTTCTCACAAAACGTCCTTTCTGGTTTTCCTCAATAGTATGACGTTCATCATTCTCTATTCCCTTCAATTATATGTTGATGTCTAGAGTAAATGCACCATCATTACAAAGAAAAAAAACAATATTAAATCATTATACAGTAAATAAACAATTCTTTTATCTCTGCCTTACCTGCATGACAATCCATAAACTAAGGATGGACTATTATATAACTGTCATTCCAGGTAAATTCAACCCATGATATCTAAATTATGCACCTTCCAACATATATTGCTCTCCAATCTCTTCTCAACAAAATGCCTCTACATACATTGATTAATCGTTTCACTATGCAAATATTTCTATCAATTCAATTTTCAAGTTGTTTACTTTATTAACTCTTCAAAAAAAGTGGAATGCTTTCAAATTTATTTCAGTAACGTAGATTTTTCATGATCTTTTATAACAGTGATAAGAAAATACATGAGGTAAAAGAGAGCCTCTGTGTATTGCTTTTAGTGTTTGTTAATTAAATTGCAGAGGCGAGAGGATGAAACTAAGGCAAATGGAAAAGCCTTCTCATTGTCATGCCAAATCCGTATCCACTAACTCAAGTGCTTCTGAATCGAGAGAAAATGAAGGCAGAACTGGACAAGACAACGAAGGCCATGTCTTTTATTTCAAAACAAGTTCAAGACAACCCACTCAATATTTCTCATCTGAAACAATAAGAATGTCTATCGTTTTACTTTAGCATCGTATTTTGTTAAGGTTTTTCGAAGATAAAAGGAAATTCTGATTTTTTTTTTATTGTAACACATATATTATTCATATATTCATATAATCTTGGTATTAATTCTTTTTAATAAACTTTTACTGCCTTTGTGTTTTACTATTCAAAATTATAACAAAAATACTCTGTAGATTTTAGGACCTATCTAAAAAAAGATTGTGGATATTAAGAAGAGGAAATTTTCAGTTAAAACCTAATGAAATATTCTGACACCTGATGGACCACCTAGTGCAAAATAACATTATCATGAAACCTTTTCATCATACAAATTTGTTGTCTATAGAGGGATGAAAAGAAATATATTCTTTATCTTAATTTGCAATCAATCACATAAAAAGTATGGGACGCTACACCTGCAACTTTCCTATGCAATTTCTGCTTCAACTGTTATTATATTTATATGGGTTTGTCATTTCATTATCTACAACCGGAATCTTATGTAAAAGACGTGAATTCTCTCATTACAAACGTAAATCCTATTCCAAGAAGTATTATTCTACCAAAAGCTGTTTATTCCCGAGATATTTTTTTCCACTGTGGCACTTAATCGAGACACCAAGAATTGGACTCAGAGACATCCGAGCCTTTTGTGAGCAATATTTTTCGATTTTCTGCGTGAGGATGAGGTCTCTTTGTCCTCTCGAGAGAAATGTTTAATCCTTATTAGCACTGCATTTCGGATTTCGATACAGATGAAGAGCAAAGGTTGTCTCCTCGGTTAAATTTCATAAATCATGTTGCATATGCTATTGCATATTCAGTGCTATTTACAACTATTTTGCTTACTGCGACATAGAAATTTTTTTGATCATACCTCTTTTCATGAAATTCATGTGTCTATATTATACCTCAGTCTATACTTCTCTCCCTTCCTCTTGAAGAAAATAGGAAATGCAAATCAAAACATTAATTATAAAAAAATAATGGTCAGTAACAAATTCAATCATTCCTTCTCTTGCCATTACATATAACAACTTATTATTCAATTTATTTTTCACAAACGGATATTATAATAAATCTTTTCCCCCTTCTTTTTTTTTTCTATCCAGAATAGTGAATATTACTCTTTGTAATCCCTATAAAAATGAGTGATCAGTAGGGATAGGCATACATGAATCTGCCTCGTGAGGCAATTTGGGTGGTGATTATGCATTTGATTTATGAAACCGTCAAAAACCCTTTGTTTTCCAGAAAATGGTTTGCTTTGAACAAAATGGCTCCAATTTAATTTGATTAGGTGTTAGAATCATCAGACAGAACATGAAAGTAATATATTATATAAATAAATTATGAAAAAGTTAGTAGCTAGTTCGTTTTTTATGCAGAGATTTACCTTTACGAAATTTTCATAGTTGTTTTTATTGAAGAATTACTCAACTAAAATAAATACAATGCAAAGTCCATATTATCCGTAAGTAAACATATAATTTAAAAATGAAAACTTTCTTTTCTCTTACTGAGATTTAGAAATCAAAGAATGGAAAGCATTGTGAATAAAATCTACCTTAGAGGTATAGCACTAAATGGGTAGCTAGGAAATGAACAACGCTCCTAAGAGCAGGGTATTTATCTTTTCTCTGAATTTCCCATCGATATCAGTTGTCTGTCCAACAGTGATAAGCTAATGTGGACTCAGTCGATGATGATCCTACGCATTAAAAAACTGGATTATCATTTACTTCAGCAAAAGCATGGTCAGGGAAATAGATCTTAATAATTACTAAAGGTAAAGGGGAGGAATTTCTCACACTGCTTTCAATAGAAGATTATATATATATATTTGTGTAGAGTTTTCAGTCAGGGCACAGGAAATATACTTTTGAGGTCTCAAAGAATATTGCATGATACACTTTTGGCATCATACTTTTTTCCTTAACCTTGGAGGACCAATAAAAAAAAAAATAAATGGATAAAAAAAAAAACACTACTGGCATAATACCATTTTATTTGTGTAATTCGGAAAATTACGATATACCGTTATATATTAACACGCACAAACACACACACACACACACACACACACATATATATATATATATATATATATGCATATATATATATATATATATATATATATATATATATATATGTATATATATAGCCTATATATATATATATATATATATATATATATATATATATATATATGTATGTATGTATGTATATATATAGCCTATATATACATATATATATATATATATATATATATATATATATATATATATGTATATATATATATATATATATATATATATATATATATATATATATATATATATATATATATATATATATATATATAT